>NC_081440.1:14464124-14477840 GCF_007210705.1 Tigriopus californicus | reverse complement strand
AACCATGATCAAGCGCACTTCACAAGTGCATTACGTCGACAAAGGGCCTTTCACGAACACTACCAATTTCAATTGGCAGAAAGACACATTTCATTCCGTTGCCAGCAATAAGTGTCTCAAGTGTCAGTCTACTTGAGATGCCTCCTCCTCCAGTGTCTCTGCTCNCCAAGTACATAGTGGGCTCTGTAGGAAAAAAGATCGTCCGTCCACCATCTGTCCGGACACTCAAAAAGCAAGCTGATTTGGAGGAAATCCTCCTCTGATCTGTGTCTTCTAGGAGCAATCATGGGTCGCGAACAACGCGTTTTCATCGGGAACATTCCGGGCCACACCCGGGAACGCGATGTGGAACGTTTCTTCAAGAACTACGGCCGGATGCGCGATGTGGTCATCAAGCACGGATATGGATTCGTCGAGTTCGACGATTATCGGTAATTTGGTTGCTTCTAATGACACGTTATGGAGGGTCTTGGTGAATGGCTAACTAAGTAACCTTGCATGAATTGGGTGGGGTAGGATGCTTTAGGGGATGTTAGGGATGGCCAATAAATAGCGAGATAGCGAGATCAAATATTTATGGGGTTGAAGACCGAAGGATTTTGGTGGTTTTTACTTTAGTACTTATTCGATGATCCTGGAAATCTGTTGACTGATTAGAGGGTGGAAAGGTATGTTGAAAGAGCAAAGTAGACGCCGGCATCGTATCGATTTTTTCTGTAGAATTGGGGGAGTTTCAGCTGATTGTGTTCCAGGTTACATTGCTATTGGGCTTATGACTGAGTATGACCTTATTTCATCGCCAATTCTTGGGATTGTACTTCACATGGGATGAACTAAAGCTCTGGGGTGGAAACTATGGATATGTGATTGAGCGCGATGTCTATAAAAAAAAGGCGTAGTGTTGCCGTTTCCATTTTGTTCGCAATTTCAAGCTAACATTTTGTGTAAAGTTTTTGTAGGTGTTTTGGGTTAGCACGCCGCTTTTAGGTGACCCAAGTTTGTCTCAAGACGTGTTGGTATTTTGTGGGTGATTGTTGCCTTTATCTCATTCATCTATTTTTAAGTCAGTTACTAAAGCGCCAAGCATAATGAAATACCACCTATCTGCGCTTGGTTGAGGAATCCCGTGGTAAAGACGAGTAGGTTTGAATATATAAAAAAAAAACATGCTTCTTGAGCACGCCTCTTTTTCCTTTGAAGCCAGTTGCCAAACTCACTGAATTAATATCATGTGTTTTAGTGTCGTATTTATTCGCTCTGGATCTTTCGTTCAACGGACCGAGTCATTGGGATGATTGAAAATCAATCGGGGGTCTCTCTGTCGATCACTCTCTAAGGCACACACACACACTCTCAGTCAGTCATTCAGTCAGTCACATTCAGGGAACGATTCTTTCTGGCATTCATCTTGGAGATCGACGGAATCGCTCTCTCTTCGTGGGCGACGTTAAGGGTCGTGGCATCCTTCTGGATTTGTCTCTTCAAATTACAGCGATGCCGAAGATGCGGTTCACGAATTGGACGGCAAGGAGCTCTTGGGTGAGAGGCTTCGGGTGGAATTGGCTCGATCACGGGCTGGCCGAGATGGAGGCCGTGATGGGGGCAGTCGAGGAGATCGTGGAGGTGGTGGTCAACGTGGAGGGGCAGGGTATGGCAGAGATCGAGGCTCAGCGAACCGACGGTTTGGCGGAAGAGACGATCGAGATGGAAGACGAGGAGGACCTCCGGGTCCTCGAACCGGCTACCGTCTCGTCGTCGAGAACGTGTCATCACGCACTTCTTGGCAGGTAATGGGTAATGAATGCTATTTGCACAACTCGTAAATTTATCCCTTGCTTTGGTTGTTGAATGATGGCAATTGTTTTGGGTCTCTGCAGGACTTGAAGGACTTTTTCCGGTCCTCTGGGGATATTACCTACACCAATGTCCATTCCTCCCACCAAGGACAAGGCATCGTGGAGTTTGCCGACCGAAGAGGTCTGGAGAACGCTTTGGACAAGAAGAACGATCTCGAATTGAATGGCCGACGGCTCAAGATCCGTGAGGAAGGTCGTGGAGGATCCAGTGGAGGAGGGGGTGGTGATCACGGACGTGACCGCTCCGATTCTCGCGGTCGGTCTGCCTCCCGATCCCGTTCCCGAGGATCTCGAGATTCTAGGTCTCGGAGCCGTTCCAAGTCCAGATCTTCGTCTCGGCATGGATCACGTAGTCGCTCAAAGAGTAGCGATTAATCAGGTATCTCTTCGAGGGAACCCGATCAGGAACGCATCTAGTTTATTGCTCGTCTTTCTTTAATCTCGATGATCCCGGCCTCACTCTCAATAATTATCATTATTGAATGGTCTCACTGGATACCAAATGTTTTCCTCTCGTATTTCTCTTTCCGAAAATTCAAGTTTGTCACCAATTATTTTTCATTCCTGTTCCAAGTCCCGACTAGAGCTTTGAGCATTCCCAAATCCTCAGTTGCAATATCTAACTTATGTCAGGCTTAAAAACAAACGAATAAATACCCACATGTGTGTACCAAGCTCACCTGTTTCCAAACGAGACCAAACCGATGAGAGTCCAACTTTGAGTTTGGTCGTCGTACAACATCAAAGGGCCTCCACTATCACCTTGACATGCGTCCCGCCCTCCAGAGGCGTAGCCTGCGCAAAGGAACACTTCAGTGATGGGTTGAAAGTAGGCGTTGTCACAATCGTCGTTCTGCCACACCGGGAGAGGCACACCCCTTAGCTTGGTCACCTCCTCCCCTCCATAGTATGTCGTACCCCACCCCAAGGCCACGGGCAGTTCGTTGACAAAGGTTTTCGTCCTTTGACGGTCGCTCAACGGCAGACAAATGGGTTGGATGTGTCTGTAATGATGAATATTTTTGTGAACATATCCTGTTTCGAAAAACTGAAATCCCTCCAATGTTGGTGGTTACGTAAGTCTCCAGTCTTAAGTTTAAGTTTTCAATCAATCCTAGGCCTCTTGAGGCTCCTCTTTTCTCTTTTCTCCTCCGTTTTGTTATTTAAAACATTTGTAGTGCTCTTCTTCTCCTGTATTCGGTTTTTAGATCCTTTAAAATGCTTTTTTTCTTCTCTCCTATTTTGATGTTTTCAGTGTTAGAATGATCTTTTTCTCATCATTTTAAAGTCAACTTTTCCCATTAACTGAAAATACTATCTTAACTTGAATCTTGAAAGACAGTCATCCTCTGTCCAATTGGGGGCGATTTTATCCCACAACCTTTTAGGTATCTTAACTAAAATATTGTCCAAGTTTGACTTAAAGGATGCTACTGGATCAACATCTACATATTCCCTACGAATGGATTTTTTTTTCCGTAAGACCTTTTGATTTTTGATAAAAGGGTTAGCCTCATTTCTATTCTATTGCAACCATTCGAGACAAACCTCTCTAGCAATAAGGCATTATTGAATTGAGCTTTCCAACGAAATATTTTGGTCGGGATCGTCAAACCTAACTCAAAAGTGCCCTCGACTGTATTCTTACGCGGAAAAGTCGACGGGTTGGTCGAGTTTGAATACTGCCACATCGTTGTAAAATCCATTTGGCCGGAAACTAGGATGGGCTTTATAGTCCACGACTCTGAATTCTTCACTGTAACTGTCTTGATCCGCAAGATCCCATTCCCCAATTCGAATGGTGAACTGAGAAGGCTTAAATCTAAAAGATTGTGAACATAAAGTATGTATTTTGTAATCTCCCGCTAATCAATCGGTCCCCTTCCTTCTTACGGTCGTTTCTTGGCATCTCTAGTACAATGAGCGGCTGATATCACGTGATTTGGGCTGATAAGTGCGCCTCCACACCAGAATTCTCGTCGTCCAGATCCATGAAGGTAGATGGCCACCATCCAGGGATATTCACCTTCAAAGGTCGTGTTGCCTCCTACAATTCTGGCTTGTGGGATTTTTGCGACACCACACTCTGTTGAAAGAAACCCTTGAAAATAGTTTTCAGATCGAGAGGTTATTTCCCCATTCTCCAAAGTTACCGATGTCCGTGCCAGGAACGGAATTCTTCAAATCTTGCCCAGGCCTGACTGGATTGGGTGCCAAGACGGGTGCGCTAAACGCGGGTCTAGCTGGTAATTGTGGTCCTTGGGTTGGTTTTCTCTGTGGGGGCTTGGACGTGGTTCCTTGGGGTTGAATCTCTTCTAGAGACCCCACGGCATTTAGATTTTCGTCCAAAGCCACCAATTGAACTCTGAAATGAAATTGATTGTTCATGTGGATGAATTTCAAAGGATTGATCCTCCTCAATTCAAGCTGAACGTACCCGGATTCCGGACAACAGACACCGGGAACGAAAAGTGACTTGAAGCAAATGGACTTCCTCAGCGTGTCTAACTTGGTTAGGAGTAGTGGACAATTTTGAATGTCCATGCAACGCCCTGCCCCGCCTGTTGGGGTGGTACACCGAGGCGAGCTAGTAGTTATTCGACCATCCGTGTTGTCCTTATCATCGGATGGAGCATTCCTCTCATCTCTAGCGGCTTGCGGTTCGGGTGGATCTGCCACCGTTTTGACGCGAAGCCCCCGTGAATCGAACTCAACTGAAGGAAGAGGAATGGCATTACCAATCGTACTCAGGCCCTCCCCGATCTGGCCGAAGCCCGTGGCCATTTGTTGGGCCACGGGGAACAGTTGTTCTGTCATGTTCTGACCCAGCACGTTTTGACCCAATGTGTAAAAAGCGTTCTCCAAGGGAGTGTGATTTAGGTGTTTATGAATGTGAGTGTTAGTATCTGTATCGAGTGAAGAAGCATGGGTGGTGGTGGTGGTGGTGTTAGTGGATTGCTCTAAATCTCTGGCCAGCCTTTGGGAGTTGGCTGCCTGATGGAATTCAACGGGATCGAACCCTTGGTACTGGAAGTGCTCCGACGGAATTGAGCGTGACCGCGTATCATTGGAAGCACCGTTCATCAATGCTCCAGCAATGGTGGATAACGCAGTCACCGTGTCCTTGGCTGTGGTCAAGGCCTTCACTTTGGTGTCTGGCCTTAACAAAGTGCTCGAAAGTGCATCCACCCCCGATGACACGGAATTTATGGTTGACCGCCCCAAGGTCATTATGCTCGGGTTCAAATGGTGACCCATGGTGCGATGGAATTGTGCCATAGACCTGCGCATTAAAGGTTGAGCCTTCTGGGTGAAGGATTTGGCCGCTCGCATACCCTGTTGTCCAACTTGCGAGAACTTGGTGAGAAGATCCGGCAGGACCGAGTATCGAACCGAACTCAAGCCCGAGTCGATTCGAGAAGCCATGCCGTACGAACCCGAGCTATTTGGAACGGGATATTGGTAGTGACTGGGCGGAACCTGTGCATACTGCGGTTGAGGCCTCTGAGGCTGGTAGGGACTGTATGACTGGTACTGATACTGCTGATACTGCTGCTGGGACGGAACGTAAGGACTTGTGTATGACGAGAGTTGGACGGGTGCTTAAAGGATAGGAAACGGCAAGAGGTTAATAAAGCTTCAACATAGGGAGCTAGTCGTTATTAATCATTGGAAATTACACGAGGAGGAAGACCGCAGCTGTCTACAAAGGCTAAAAGAAGCATGCTTGCCCTTTGGCGTGGATCATGGGATCTCTAACTTACCCACTGGCTGGGGTAATCCCATCGCTTTGAGAAAGGGTAAAGAAAACGACACCTGGCCTGGCTCATTGTCAGTACGAGATTGAATACTGCTAAGAAACGACGGGAAAATGGCTGGAAAGAGGAAATGTGCATTAATGGGGTCCGACATGTTTGGACGTTGGTCGTTTCAAGAATTTTGAACACACCGGATCTTGCCCTCCTTGAAATGGGTGTGTTGCTGCTGGTGAGGATGTGACCTTGGTCGCCTGTTGACAATGCAAAGAGACTTGTTGCTGCGGTGAGAATGTGTAGGAATCGTCGAGGAATTCGTCGCTTGAGGATCTTCATGGTTTTGTTCAATATCAGCTAATTCCCTGCCACAGGATCCTCGATTCGTGAGCTGGAAGAAATCACTCGATTGGAACTAGAATCTTGACATGGAGTCATAATAGCACAAACACATACACCCGACATGCGTCAATTTAGCCTCCAAACCGGAAGCAATTTGAACTAACCACTCTTAGGTGGAGTACCATTTAGACAAGCACTTCACCGTGCTCTTTTTTCGGTGCCTGTCCGTAGTGCATTAAAACGAGGAATTAGCAATCAAAATGAAGAAAAAGGACAAATCACATTTTCCCAAAACAACCAAGCATTTCCGGACACATTAAGGCACAGGAGGCTTTGCGCCAATTTCTTTTCCCAATGGCAATACTTTGACTGCTGCACGAGGTTTCAATGTCAAACCTGTGAGAAGGTAGCTTGATGGAAATCAAAACTGGGCCTTTATCTGAGCGATTTCCCAACTGTTAAGAGACCTCCAGATTCGTATGACCAAAAACTGACCACCAACCAATGAATTGAAACCTGGTGGAGGTTCTCAAATCAACCGCAATTTTCACGGTCACACGGCCTGAGATCGGGCCTCTCGAGCAATGACGCACGCTTCTATTATCCCGAATAAATCCGTAAATTGAGACCATTAAATGGAAAAATGTGTCAGCTGGCAGGTGTGTTAATGTGTCTGGAAACGATTTGAGCCGTCTAAAGTCGTTTATCACCAAATGTTGTGGGAAATCTTGGACAAAAAAAAACAATACGAACTGGCTCATGTTGTTGTTGTTGTTGTTGTCGTTGATACTATTATTATTATTATTCTGGTCCTCTTGGAAAATCCGATGACCGAAGGTCAAGTGAAATTCTGACCTCAAACTGAACTAATGCATAACCCAAGCAAGCTTGAGCAATGCATTCCACTCTTACCTTGGTCGTTAGTCAGTTCGATGAAAATGAAATCCCTGATCGGGAATGTCTCTGCAATGTGCACTTCACAATTCGGGTTGAATTGATCAGATCTGACACGAAGCTTTCCGCACCATATTGCACGCTCACCCCCAAAACTTCCGTACGGATCCAATGGGTCCCTCACAAATCGGCAGCTCGAACAAAGTGACGCTAAATTCTGAGGAATCCAAATCCGGCATTCACACGCGCCAAAGAACTCCCTTGTACTAACTTCAACTTCCAAAGCGACGGACGCGAGTGCGTCAATGCGTATACAGTATGTGCGTACAGTAGTACAGTAGTACACCATGTAGCAGACGTGGGATACGAGCGAGAAATACGGATGGATGAACGCCTTCTTTCGGGGGAGAGGGCGTGAGAGTGAGAAGAATGGAGAAGAAAAAAAAACCATTACGACTGAGGAGATGATGCCTTGACATGAGAGATGGTGGTGACCTATTGTCACTCGAAATTAGGCCCTGGCAAAGTGTGAAATTCGGTTCTTTTGAACATCCCCACCATCTATCTACAGCAGTACAATACGCATGGCTTCCAAGGTCTTTTCTCGGGGTCCTTTGGGGGGGGACGGATTGCTCAATCACGCCTACATTTGCCATGAGACAAAGGCACATACACTACTGTAGGTGGGTTTGATGCTTAAGGATCTTTCCAGAGTAGGGTTGACCGACTGCCGAATAACTGATGGAAGCGGGTTTTGCCTCGCCCATTTACAGTCTTACAAACTCAAATCAGTTATTCATGAGCCCTTTGAAACAATAGTAAAAAATGAAGAAAAAAAATTGAAGCCTGGACAAGAAAATTCTTACCTGTTCAAAGCGCCGACGAGGTTGGATGACCTGTACACCGATCCAAGAAATCAACTGCCAAGATGTTCAATAATCTGGTGGATGAACCGAAGGGTTTGAGGTGGAGGTGCGAACGATGCGATAAACAAGATCATTGACCAGAGCCCATCGCCCTTTGTGAGTTAATGACTTATAGACAAGCCCGAGCCAACGGTGAACTTGACCCCAGAATCAACCATCCACTCAACTGCGGATAATTGACATCGAAGCTAAGGGCGACTCTCATTTGATATGAAACAACCATCCAACTTCAACAAAGAAGTTCGACGGCTCATAACTGTTATTCGAAATGATCATCAAATCTAGCCAACGAGATCGGGGGGATTTGTCTCAGGTATTCTGGAAATCCCCAGGTTTCAAGAATCAAGACAACAACAGCCAACAGCCAACAGCCCAACAACATGTGGCTTGGGATTTATTCATTGACGATATGCTTGAATATCCACTTTGGCTCTTGACTGAAGAGGACATTCCATAGATTCTTGAGAAGATGCGTTTGGTTGGTTCTTTTTTGTTGTTGCGTTTGGTGCAGATCTGAGTTTGATGTATGATAATTTGTACAGCTATGTTGACATTGTGTTGCTTCCTCTGCAGCCACATGAATGGCAAAAAGCTTTTCAGACTTTGCATCTATTTGCAGAAAAATGTAGGAATTGTCTCAATCTAACTGATCATCGTAGTTGTCGTAGAGCTAATTGTGGGAAACGTTCAGGGTTAAGAAAAAAACGTTGAGAGATAATAAAACCATTCGCAAATTCGTTAAAACACAAAAGTAGGGTCTATGTACTGTATCTATTCACTTCGCTCCTCTACATCAATGCAGTTCACCTCATGCACTAATTTGTTCGTGTTAATATTCACATTTTTTTTACCATGCAAATAATAAAACAGTTGAACAGAATTTGGTTTGGGCAAATTTTGCTACCATTTTGGTCTTGAAAACACTCTCGTATGCAAAACATGTGGTTTAGTGGGATGTAAGACCAATGATGTTTTTTTTTTAAATCTTAGTCAACCTTCTTTCTTTCTTGAATGAAGATAGGAAGTGTGAAAATATTGTAGAAGTTCAAAATGCGAGAGAGTTTGAGAAAGTTGTTTGGGAAGAAAAGTGCAAAAACATATTTTGCTAACACAGGTTATCATAGTAGCCATTAAAGTCACAAAATATGCATTTGTTCAACAGCCTTCGAGGAACTTTGGAAGGCATTTTCTGGACTTACAGAAAACCTTACATCTCTGTATAAAAAGTGGTTTACAAATACTAACTCCAATATTGCATGACTTGCGTCAATAACCCTCCAGAACAAGTGTGGGCGAGCGTTATACTGTAAGTGTTGTAATATCTCTCTTAAAAGACCCAATTACATTGATCATTGCCTCCCAAAAGAACCGGAGGGGGCATTTGGATTGAATTTCAGTCGCTAATGTGCAGTCTTTAAGTGAAGTTGTGACTCTCAGTTGAAAGATCAAATCCGCTTGGAGTAACGCGTTTTTGATTCACTGTGAAGGAGGTCGACTACAACTCTCTACAATGAATCAAGCCTTCAGTGCAAAAACTGTCATGATCTTTCCTAAAGATTGCTGAACTCAAAGATTAGCAAAAGACAATGGCTAAACATTCAGTTTTGAATGAACAACAAAAACCTATTGTATCAACAAATACAATCTCCAGTTATGCAATGCGAACTGTACTCAATTATTATATTGGCTTGACTGCCTTTTTGCCTTATATTCGTACATATAAGCACCTTTGTAAATGCTATCACACTTGTCTTGTAATATATTCTACCCCATGACATGACCAGGAGTCGCATTGAATATCTATCACTAACAAATTCAGGTTTGATGGTTTCGTTGCACGTAATAACTCAGTCTAAGCCAAAAGCTTTAGGCTCTTAAAGTTCCAAAGGTTTGATTAAGAAATATTCCAATTGTAACGTCTACAGATCCTTGATACGTTCCCTTCAGGTCACATACAATTCAGTTTGAATTACGTACCGAAAATTTGTAAAGCACGACATGCGATCAAACACCACTGAAAAGGGTGGGATTCAAAATAATCGACACAAGCATTTGGTGGTTTCCAACTCCGATCAGCTTCGATACCAGGGGTGACTATAACATATATACTTACGTCAGGAAAGTCACCATACGAATGAGTCATTGGAATATGCATATTTAGTGCTCGGTCAAATACAACGAGAACAAGATACAAGACTTAGAAAAACTTAAAAATAACTAAGAAAATAACGAGACTGTGGTTGTAGGGAGTAAGCAATAGACTGCTGTGTATTCAGAAGGAGCATCGCATTATGTACAGAGAAATGGGTACATCTAGACTTTTATTTTTTTTCTCGAAAATTACAAAACCGAAAAAAAAACGAAACGAAAAAGGGACTTTTTTCGGTTTTTCAAAATATTTCCGAAAAAAATCATCGAAGTCGAAGGAAGTGTGTTAAGTACTACACTACGATCGTAAAGTCCTTGCCGCTTGAAAGAGCGCGTCATTTTGTCATTCATATACTATTGCTTGCTTTTAAATGTAAAGTTAAGATTGTTGACTCCACTAATGCGAGTGAGTCTCTGCCACAACCACAGGTTGGTTTCGGACAGTTACGAAACCTGGTACCCTAGTGCTGTAGTTCTACCCATTTCTAGTTGACTTATGCTTACAATTTTATGCTTACAATTGTGCCACATGCCACCACCAAAAGCACCGAGCAATAGACATAAGGCATTTTTCAACGATATTGGGAGAAAAAAAAACAGATCTGACACTCCCTAAACCTTAATACCTATGGACATTTTAATGACAATTTGAGGAAATAAAATAAGAAGCCAGTGCAATGGACGAGGGCATCTCTTTCAATCACCAAAATAAAATCATGCCGCCTTGGATACATCCGACCACTCAGCTGTTATACGTACGTATATAATCAACTAGAAAGCATATATATTCGGAGTTCTTTCCGAACACACTAAGCTTGGGCATTGAAATATCCTTTCAGACAACATAAGTTATATTTTACTTGTAAAGGACTTGTCTTGGATAGCAAAACCGTATATACATTAATGTTTGCGTTTCTGTCTTTCTTCGCCTTAATCCTTTTCCTAATGTGAAACCTCAACCTTTACTGGGACATTTACTCATTATGGACCTTAAGGAGTGCTTGAGCCCGTTGAATAGGCGGGAAATAGATCGAACAATTTTTCAGGTTTTCCGTGTTGGCAGACTTTTGATAAACCGAAGAAAGAGATTTGTCGATCTTTCAAAAACAATATTTTTTAGAAAAAAGAAGTCTAGGTGCACCTAATGCGCCTGTTCCAAGTCTGACGCAACGTTATGGGACATCAGAATCCGTCTTTTAGATCAGCCTGTGGTTCTCTCATGACGATGCTTTAGTTCGTGTACATAGATTTCGGTGCTTCATGACACATGCTATCGTTACATAAAGCAACTGAAAATGGCAGGCTACAATCGAAGGAAATACGTAAGTGGAAGACTAGCGTGTGGCCACGGATGTCGGTGCTCCTCACGTTTTGTCTAAAGCATTGTATTTATCTATCGCCGATCAGAACCAACTCTAGATTTCCATACTCTCGCTTTTCTTTGAAACCACTAAATTTTGTTCTTAAAATAGAAAGAATGTGTATAGAAAATTGGACACGTATGTGCTGCCACTCAATTGACAACGGAAAGCTCGACACATGGAAGGGTGGGAAGATGGGATGATGAGTGCACTACCTTTTTTGAGAAGGTAGGCGGGATAAAGTGTCGCAGGCATAGACGAGTATTGCACATTGAAAAATGCCTCTACCAAATCAAAATTTGCATTTTGGGTTTTCTATGACTTATATTTCAATTGAAAAATCATTCAAATTGACTGCCCTTAATTACCGCGTTTTTGGAGACCCTTGCGTACATTCTTCCTCCCAAGAGACACAGACTGTATCCCAAGTTTTATAAAGATGTCTCCCAAAGGACTTTCCTGGTCCATACAGATTGTCCCCTGCTTACTTGAGCTGGTGATGCCTTCTTGGCAGTCAATTGTTTGTTTGATGAATTAAGTTGATGATCATCAAGTTTTAGGTGTTTGATAAACTCATACAAATTTCCTATTGTCAAATTCTGACAATTGGAAGAGCCATGACTAGAATACCTTTGGCTTCTAATTTTCAAAATTTGGTATTGAACAAAAACTGCATGGCAAATAATAAAAAAGTGTGGTGGTGACAATTTGGTAACAATTCTTAAAGTAATTGGTAGAACCATAGAGTTGCAGTAGGCAAAGCAAATTGGTCGAACCATAGAGTTGCAGTAGGCCAAGGAAATTGGTGATACTTTTTGAATCCACCCAACACTTGTTCATCATTTGAAGTACATGTTAATTTTTCTAGCTTGATAAAACCCTTGCTTCCTTTTGCCCTTGTACTCTTATATATTTGTCATTTGCATCGCCTTATTTTTATTAAGTGTTGAAAGATTACATAATTTTTTTTTTTTGCCTAGGTAACTATTGGTAACGCGTTACTTTTTTTTTTGACTCAAACTCTGACTTCAGCCTGGACTCACCTCAGCACTACTCTTTAGTCTTTACTATGTCTTGGCCAAGCCAGAGACAGAAATACACCACGGACACTTTTGACATCCAAATAAGGATAAACAGAGAGCTATATATTGGAAATAAATATGTATATAGCGACTGTTTATCTCTTTTCCAATCAATTGTGCTAAAAAAGATAAGGGTAAGTTTAGAAAGAGTATTGTTTTTAAAGTGAGTCGCCCAAAACTTGTGAACTTGTGCTTTTCCTTGTACTATTTGTTGGATATGATGATTGCCAAAATGTGGGCGTGTTATCAACCATGGAGCATATAACCTCCTGTAAAATGACTATTTACATCTCATAACTGTGACGGAATGACCCATAGAGAATTTGAAACGTCTCACAGAAGAGTTAATGGCTTAGTCATGGTGTCACAATACTTGGGTAGTACGTTATTCATGTAATACTCTCCTGACAAAGCGTGGCATCTTGGAGCGTATTCTCTCGTTTCTACGAGCACGTTTGTTTGTCGGCACCGAGACGAAGCAGAGGGCGCTTCCTCCGCTCAAAGAATAGGACTATAGCATCAAAGTCTTCTGTCTCCTAGGTCTTCGGTGCTGAAACAATGAACCCCGATATGTTGGGACATTTCTATGAACACGGGAAAAGGCATTTGAACACCCGTGAGAACCCTCCGAACCCATCGAGATTGACCCATCGCCCGTTGGTCAGAGGTTGTTTCAAAACATGGAGGGCTAGAACTTGCGTGTTTTTTCTTCTCCTTCCTAACTCGAACCAAGGCAGGTAGCGCCCTCTGTCCCTGAACGCCAACGACTCCAGCCACCGAACGAACCTACGCACACCCCTTCTACCGCCTTCTCCCGTCGTCCGCCGTTAGCTAGTCAGTCAGTCAGTCAGTCAGGTCGTCAGCTCCTAGTCCATTGAATACGGAGGGCCAGGGATTCATAAGGGCGTGTTGTGTGGGGTGAAAGGACAGAGAAAGGACGCCGCTTGGCTCACGCAAAATCACGACAAGGCTTACCCACCCAAAGGACCTATGTCGTCACATCGACAGCCATTTTGATAATCCCTCCTCCTCCCCCCGGCCCGGAACCGTGACGGGTGAGGGTGATTGGCCCACAGCCCGTGCCTGTCCTGGCTCCATCCGGTCCATCGGGGTCCAAGTGTGAACCGGAGGCGCCGACCCCCGATGAAGCGGGAAATGGATGACCCACTGGGTAAGTCAACACTCCACGCCCAAGCACGCCCAAGCACGCCCAGCTGCCTGAACTATTGGCGATCTCATGGTCTAACTCACGCTTTGCTTCCAGGCACGCCCGATGCGCTCCGGTCTATTCGCTCCACGCCTCTCTCAGTCCGGTCGGGGGTGGAAAATGGCGCCAAAGCCTTTCTCCGGGTTCG
>NC_081440.1:14382471-14464088 GCF_007210705.1 Tigriopus californicus | reverse complement strand
TGGTCCGTTGGGCGCCCGCCCCTCGGCGGCTCAACTTCAATCCGAACTCAGGCAATTGCGGGAAGAGGTCAAAGCGTTGCAGTATTTGGCCCGCCGTAAGGAGCAGGAATGGGACCAGATCGTGAATCTCTTAAAGCGCAAAGAAGTGGCCTTGCTCAAGAGTGAGAAGGCCTGGGCTATGAACGAAGGCCCAAGGGCGGCCCAGCTCATGGGGAGTGTGGTCAAGAACGGTTCGGGCCCGCCGGCCACGCCGAGCTCGATCGTGATTCCCGGGGAAGTGGGCTCGTCTTTCGAGATAATGCCGGAAGAGGATTCCAATGCCAGTTTACCCGTGATTTCTTCGGTGCGCACGCAACCCGTGCCTGAGGTGGGTGAGAGTCCCGCGGGCTCGCCCTCGCCACCCCCCACGCCTGCCCGCCTCAATGGCACTCTCTGCCAGTTCTGTCTGAACCACGTGTCCAAATTCATGTGCGCGGGTTGCTCGAATCGATGGTACTGCACGAAAGATTGTCAGATCAAGGATTGGGATACGCACGCCGATCTGTGCAGCTAGCATCGGGTGGCTCGCCCGTTCGCCCGCTCGCCCGCTCGCTGGCCCCTGTCTGTCCTCCGCCCACCCATCATCCCCGCCCTTGATGTGCCGCACCTTTATGCGGTACGCCAGCATGAATTATTTTTGAATGAATTGTACTCTGGAAAAGGAGGAAACGCGCTTGAGATAAGCCAGCCTCAATCATGAGGGCGCTGAAATAAAGACATCGACAGTGATGACACTGTTTGACGCCCAGGATATGTCCAGACCTCATTGATAACGATCTCAATTGTTCCTTTACAGCATGCCAAAGACACACTTGGCCGTTTAAGTCAGACAACAAGATGGCCAATGCCGCCAGATCTGGGCCGGATGGGTTCCGACCCCTCTTGGCCCTGGTCCTACCCGAGGACGAGGACCTCTTGGGACCCGATGAAATCCGAGAGGTTGAACTCTCCAGTGATTCTGAAGACGACAACCTTGACCTCCTCAATTCCTCTGAAGCACTGATTCGCCGACATCACCGCGGAAGCAGGCGAACCCAAAGTGAAAGCACCGAAGAGGATCCGCTTTTGGGTCGAAGCGAGCCGTCTGATCCCTATTTTATGGTGTATTTCGTGTTCTACCTTCTCGGGATGGGCACTCTCTTGCCATGGAACTTTTTCATCTCAGTCAGTTCTTTCTGGAACTACAAATTCCGGGAAGTGACCAACACTAGCAGTTTGTGGGCCATCCAAAATGGGACTGATCTGGAGATTTCGTCCCATCAAACGGCTCTCCAAGAAGAGTTCACGTCCTACCTCGCCATCGCCAGCAATATCCCTAATGCCATGTTTGTCATCCTCAACGCTCTCGTGGGACAGAATTTTCAACTCAAGTATCGAATCTTCGTCTCCCTCGGTCTGGTCATTGGCTTCTTTGGCATTGTGCTCGTTTTCTCCGAGACAAATTCGGATGATTGGCAGAAGGAGTTCATGGTGCTGATTTTGATCCTTGTAGTGTTGATCAACTGCTGCTCGGCCATCTTTCAAGGGGGCGTTTTCGGCGTGGCTGGAAAGTTTCCACCTAAATATATGGGATCGATCATGGCCGGTCAAGCTATGGGCGGTGTGTTCCCAGCCTTAGTGGACATTGTGGTCATCTCGGCCAATGTTCAGGCCAAGGACACCGGGTTTGCTTGCTTTCTCATAGCCACGTTGTGCCTGATTGCTTCCTTTGTCAGTTTTGCTTGGGTCCGACGAACCAAGTTCTTCAAATTCTACGCCGAAACACCCCTGAGCCTCAGTCGCCAGCCGGACCTCGACGTTCTAGTTCCTGTTACGCCCTCGATTTTCACGGTGTTCACCAAGTCATGGCATTACTGTCTAGCCATTTATGTGACTTTCTCGACCACGTTGGCCGTATTTCCAGCCATTACGGTATTGATCCAATCGAGGTTTAACGACCACGATCCCACCTCCAAATCATGGGCTGATCTGTACTTCACGCCTGTCACGTGCTTCCTACTGTTCAATGTGGGCGACTATTTGGGCAGGATCCTATCGAGCCGATTGAAATGGCCTGGTCCTAACCGAAGGGGAAAGCTGTTCCTTTTAATGGCCTCGATTCTTCGCATTGGGTTTATCCCGTTGTTCATGTTCTGCAACGTGGCTCCAGATCGGCGCTCTTTGCCAGTGGTGTTTCACAGTGATATGGTTTACGTGCTCTTCATGGCCACATTTGCCGTGTCAAATGGCTACTTGGGAAATATCTGCATGCTTCATGGGCCCAAATTGTTCCATTCGAGTGAGCTGCAGGAATCGGCCGCCATGATGTTGGTGGCGTGTCTGGTTTTGGGTACGAGCACTGGATCTTTCTTGAGCTATCCAATTGTCAGCCTTATTTGATGGACGGGTCTGAAGTTGAGTAGGCATTGACATATGTACAACAATGCTTTATTTAATCCATTTTCGTTTCTATACATTTTTTGACCGATATGTATCAATACTATATATTTGCTTAGATGATAATACAAGCTATGGTAAAGTAAAATACTACTTTATGATTATGCAGGGTGCCATAAAACCCACCATCGTGATTAAAGCCCTTTTATGGTTTTCTCGATCCCACGGCGAAGTGGTTGAAAGGTGGGTTTAGCCAAAATGATGACAACATACTGGAGTTTAATTGCACCTGCATTGCCTGATACTTGTTGTAAATTGGCGAATGTCTTCCAGCTTTATCACCATCGTTTGACTCTAATCGATGGATATCCGCTCTTAGCGCACGTCAAACTGAAAAAGCGATTATTTTACTTACCAAAATAGAAATAGAAAGCGATCCTAACAAGTCCCGTGGTACAATGCAGTTAATTAAAGGTCACTCCAGATTTATTTAGTTGTAGGCCCCTAGCAGTAATCACTAGAGATGGGGAAAATACGAAAAAAAAATCCCCAAAAATATGCAGGTAAAATAAGCAAAAATTCTTTAAATATGCACCGAAAGTCCAAAAATATGCATTTCATTTTGCATATGTTTCCAGTTTTTTTTTCGATATTTCTTATCAGATCTTAGTAACAGCTGTTTTTAAACATAAGTAGTAGTTCTCTCCAGAAAATAAGTCATAATAAGGAATAGTTTTGAGGGGTGACAGTTCTTCCATTATTTTCCTACCGCCAGTAATAAAACAATTGCAATCAGCAGTTTCAGTAGTTTCAGACAACTGGGACTATTTTTTTTTGTTTTTTTAGCACTACCATGGTCTGAATTATGAATGCCATCGTTCTGAATCAAAACATAATACCTTGACTTACATTTTATCTAAAAATATCAACTCCTTACCCAAAAGCCTGCGTTTCAAGTTTCAAGTTGCTAATTCAACTGACCTGATTACATCTGGCCACTCTCATCCATGGAGCCCACCAGGACTGGAGAGGAAAGCTTTTTGAAACCTTGCTAGAAGACATTTGAGCATTGCATTGCCTCTTGATGCACATTTGATTGTGAAGAAAGAGTTGATTAAGCACCCTTTCAGCCGGCATGCACCTGATTAGGAGATAACGCACTGCTTGAATGTCTTCTAGCAATGTATTGCAAAGCTTTCTGCTTTAGTCCTTGAGACCTCCATGTCCTATCTCAGGCAACATAGCTCAAGTAAGTACAATAATCAGTCCCATCAATTTACCAGATTTGAAATACGTGAAGCACATCTTCTACGTCAGGGTAAAAATATTTTTTATTTGTCACATTTTAACTTACACACATCATAGATTACTTTATGATCTGAAGTGGAAAGCTCAAGCATATCCATACCATGAGCGGCTGGGAAGGTGTTGAGAAATTTCCAACCAAGTGCTACTTTTTTGCGGACTTCCTTACTTCTACTGGGATTGGAATCCCAGCAATTCAAGACGAGAAATTTAGTCATTTTATTTCATTTTTATTTATGTATATTATTTGATCGACCAACGAGTTAGAATTGGCTGATCTGGCTAACCCTTGAATATAAGGTTGATCGGGAAATTTAGTAAAAAACTTGTCCAAGTCTGACTTAAATCCTGCTACTGTATCAACGCCTACATAGGAGCCCGAGAAAGAAGAGAAGAGTACTTCATTGTTCGATCTAGCCTGGATTCTCGAGGACTTGAAGGTGCTCTCAAAATGCACATTAAGCCTCGACAGTCACTAGAATTAACCCTAAATCCTGGGTTGGGACAAAGCTCATGGATACTTTTGAAGACGTACAGTATCAGATACCTTTCGTACCTTCTCTGAACACTGTACAGTCCCAACATTTTTAGCCTCTCCCAATAAGAGAGCTCTCTCAATCCTGTGATGTTCCTAGTGAGACATCTTTGGACTTGCTCGACCTTTTGCAAACCTGCTGAACTCATTGGAGCCCAAATGGGTGAGGCATATTCAAGATGTGGCTGAACAATCGACTTGTACAGAGTTAGCATCGTGATGCTATCTCTGGACTTAAACGTGTGATATATCCAACCACACATTTGAAAAGCCTTACCCACCATCAACTGGATATGCTCATCGAACTTTCCATTATTTTGGAGGACTACACCTAAATCTTTCATAGATGAGACCTGCTCAATATCTTTTCCTCCATTATCTACAAGTGGAGTATTTAAAGTAGTTGACCCAAACGTCATTGAGCGGAATTTCATTCCGTTCAGGGCAATATTACTCTCAGTTACCCAAGAGTAGATTCGATCTAAGTCCTTTGCAAGGCTACTGGAATCTTGGCCATTCCTACCAGAAACTAACTTTGTATCGTCAGAATAAGAAGAGAGACTGGCAGTAATACGGAGCTTTTGAAGCGGGGCAACGAATATCATAAAAAGGAGGGGCCCTAAGATGGAGCCCTGGGGAACACCTGACTTGACATCATGAATGTCACTAAGGGATCTCTCAACCTTTACCAATTGCTTCCCTACCATAAATGTAACTTCTCAACCAATTGTGAACCTTGTCCTGGATCCCAATCTCATAGAGCCTGTTAACATTGACTGATTCATGGCTCTCTAGTCTCTCAACAACCTGCTCTATATGCTCAATCAATTGGGTAAACGTGCTAAAATGTGCTCTGAACCCGTGCTGTCTAGGAGGAAGGACTTCATTGACTTCAAGAATTTCAACAAGTTTGGACTTCATGATCTTCTCAAACACCTTTGCAATATTCGAAATGGGAGAAATCGGCCTATAGTTACTGGGGAGCGACTTATCTCCCCTTTTAAAAATTGTAACAACGTGAGCTAACGTTAGTGCAGATGGAAACTTGCCCTGATCCTAGATGCAACGTATCAGGTAGGAGCAAACAGGAGCAAGAACCAGAGAGCATCTCATCAGAAACTGAAACCTTTGAACGAAATATTTCTCAACTTTTATGGTAATGGAACACATTTTGAGCTTGTCCCGCCCACAGCGTTAGTAATATGAAAGTTTGAATGAGCAGGGCATGTTCTCGCTCCGTCATTAATAGCTAATCTGATTTGATGCGCAATCAATTATGAAAACTTAACGATCATTGATTTTTTACTCTCCATTCTAATTAACTTCCGATCAGTTCAAAGATTGCCAATGTTCAGATCATTTTCTCACTACAATACGTACACAAACTTAAAAGGAAAATTGCTTTTGACGTCATAATGTTTGAGCAGGTTTAATGTCTTATTCAAAGGCGGTTAAACCAAGATTAGGAACGCCCATGAATAACAATCATACTTGAGCCAGTACAAATCAACGGCTCGGAAAGATTATTGTTAATTGACGCCAAAATATTGATTTTTCCATTTTTTTGAAAGATAGTTGGCAAAAGGGTCAAAATTATTGAAATGTTTATTTTACGGGTTTCTTACCCCTACTTGGAATGTAATCCCGACTACTTCACGATGGAAAAAACATAATTCTGATTTGATTCCACATTCATACAATATCTGATCCACCAACTGTATTAGAGTTGACAGATCTGGCCAACTGGAGATCCTAATAAAGCCTTCCGAATCTTCTCCATTATCAATGAGTGGAGTGTTTAAAGTCATTGACCAGAACTTCATTCAAGGCTCTACCCAGCAACCCAACAGCAGAGTTACCTCTACCTGTCAAGTAATCTTTACCATTTCTATCATAGACCAATTTCGCATCATCAGCGTAAGAAAAGATACTAGCATTATTGCTAAGCTTCAACATAAAGTGGAGTAATAAAGATGATGCAATGGAGTGGACCTAATGTGGAGGCATGTGGAACACCCGACTTGACATCATGTCTGTCACCAATAGATCCCTTGACCTTAACCAATTGCTTCTTACCAAGAATGAAATTTCTTAACCAGTTGAGAGCCTTGCCTTGGACCCAAATTGCATGAAGCCTGTCAACATACGACCCTTGGTATGATCTAATTACGATGGCTCGAACCATGACCTCTCGACGCTCGTGTATGAATTTTATATTTCGATGGGGCCTTATAAGCATGACTCGCAGTGGCAGTTGGGGCAGAATAAACGTGTGTTCTACTGATGACGACCGGCCTCTCTAATTAAACAAACCGGTATACTACATGGTATAGTTTCTTTCAACCTTGATATACCATGTCAAACATCGTCAAGATAGACTACATCAACTGACTCGTGAGAGCTTAGTCATAAAATGACCGAATTACGGTTACAATTACTTTGGTCAAAAATAGTAATTCCTTACACAACAAATACTCAAAAAAGATGTAATGGCGTTACTCGTTACAATTACTTTTACTAAAATTTGAGGTGACCATATCTTTTGATTTTCGCCTCACCAAGACTATATTTCACTAAAGAAATTGTGTTTTGGGCTTGCTACAAGCAGTCCTGCAATGCAATGCGCAAAGTTTGAAGACTGCGAGCCATCTGTGTTCAAAAATGAGCTTTGGCATTTACTTCTGGCATAGTTGTTCAAAATGTACGTCATTATAATGCTTTGAGGAGTCAAGTTTGGGACCCTAGATGAGTTAAAGATTGTTGAGGATTGAAACAATGTTGCAAACGTCATGATAGAAAAACAGTATTAGCCATTGTCAAGTGAGTAAAGCTTACTTGTTTCAGGGCTGAAGTCATGGAAATGTGGATTCTTGGTAAATTTAATGCTTCATGCTCAAGCCAAAGGGAGAATTTTCTTGCTGCCTGCACTGAATTAGGTCTTCATGCCAACGGAATTTGATTGAGAATATGTGAACAATAAAGCAGCAAATGCAACAAGACTTAAATCTAAGAGCACCCTCAGAGTAGTTAAGAGCCAGCACAATTTTCAAACCTTACTTCCATTGCTTATAATATGCTACATGGATGGAGGCTCTGTTAAGCCTTAAGTTTCCTCAACTGTCACGAGATGAACGAAAAATTAAAGACCACTTTGGAAGCTAAAAACTGAACGAGTAGCGAGTAATTCTTTTAGTTTTTGGGTCGTTACCAACATTATCCGAGACTCTGACGAAAACCGATAGGTCATTGAGGCCGCTATCATGGGAGAGGTAGAAATATCGATCTTGCGGAGCGTTGCGTCAGGGTTTCCTCATTGGAAGACACCACCCAGCTGTGGTGGGCTGACCCGTCATCATATTTTGGAGACACTGCGGGCACCGCCAATTCCGATGGCATTGCATATCCTTAATGCTCATGACATTGCCCCACCTCCCACCCGTCCCCATGAATGTTGGGACCTGGCTCTTAAGCTGGCCTCATTCCGAGGTGACCATCGCAAATGGGCGTATACAATCGCGCAAGGCTGTTCCCAGTGATGACGTATTTGAAACATGCCTGCTTGAGCGATACCAAATTCACATGCCTGCACCTTATGAAACCAACTTGATGTGGGCTCTCCTAGGTATTCAAATCAATGCTGGTCAACCAACTCAATACTCAGGGAATGAGGACGCCTCCCTCTACTCCATAAACATTGACGAAGTGATTGAGTATGGGGTCGGTCTGTGTGGCGCTCTAAGCACTTGTGCCGGTACGGTCTTGCACAACTACAATTTGGGTGGAGAGGATCTATCTGCAGCAGTGGGCAATAAAAGTAGTTGTGGAGATTTGCCTGCCATGGTCTCAGCAAGCACACGATGGGGGAACCCATCTTCTTCCGGATGGTAATATCGGTGATAATGAACATCACGTAGGTACGTAAAGGTGAACCCCTCTGCCTTTCGATGTTCTTCTTGGAGTGGTGTTGCAAGGTCGATTCCATACCCCACTGACCGAAATGAAGAATAGGGCGGCACCTACTCTTGGTGCATACCTTATCAGGTCGATCCGCTTTCCATGCTTTATATTTATAGAACCTTGCAGCCATTTTGGGGTGTAACGGGTCAGGGACCAGTGGTGGATATCTCCCAGGATATCATTCAGTCGAATATGCAAGGCAACATCCCTGAGTGGATTGACTCTTGTAACTGCCCTGCATATGAAATGAGGGCTAGAAGTAGCACTTGTCACTTGATAGTCTCCCACGGTATCCTGGTCCTTAATGCCATTTGTCAGCACTTCAATTGGACCACCTTTAGTTACAACATGGTTGTGTTGGATATTCTGTCTGACGGGAGTGTCTCTCCCATTTTGCGATATGCCAGCAATCCCTTTACTCCAACGTTATATGAGGCAGCAGCTGTGTTGAAAATCGGGTCCTATCGCACCTATTCCTGGCCGGACCACACTGTACTTTCTCCCCTGGTGCAAAACCTCCCAAGGGCCCATGTCCATCCGGCATGCGGACCTATGGAGTTATACCACGCTGGACTTGCGGTCTTGAATTTTCCGATGACATCCAACAACTTCATTTTCGAACGAGTTTTGCCCTTCGTGGTAGGATTCGATGATGATGATGACAACGATGGCTGTCCACCATTATTTAGAATTAACTTCAACAAACTGCAACGTACTTAAATTCCAAATGGAAAGATGAGAATTGAATCGAGCTTCTTTCCGAAACTGTTTTTGGAATCTAGATTCATTATAATTACCAAGTCCACCTCACGATTGATGCTCAATGGGAAAATCCACAACTTTATGAATTTTTTTTTGAGTTCAATATTTGCCAGAGTTAAATAAAAAAGAATGTCCTTCACGTCACGTTGTGTCTTTCAATTTTTTGATTTTTTTGGGCTTATTGGCGAAGATTGGGAACGATTGAGATGTACGTGAACAACCACCAACAGACAATCAATCAATTAATCAATCCATGAAAGTTTTTTGCGACCAAACGTCATGTCAACAGGTTAAGAAGTATGTGAAAATGTGTTAGGTATGAATAAAACTATGTATGCGAAAATGCAAAGTTAAAGATATCATATTGATAGACAATCAAGCGCATATTTTCAAATAATTTGATTATGTTCAATCTTGAAAAGTGATGCGCTGGCTAAATCGAGAAATTAAGAAGTGTAGGTACTTTCAACCAAGAAAGTAATGATTTTAAACGAAAGATCGCTTACTTCGAGTGAACATTAGAGCGAACAGAATGCTTCGAAATTTGTTACAACACCCTGTGCAGACATACTGAGTAAATATTCAAGTGCTTGTGAAATATAGTAGTTTCTTTTTGGAAGATCATAAGGAAAGATATGCGAGTATTTCAAATAGGGAAGAAGTGGCCACCTTCAAATATTGAAGTTCGCTTGCGGAAAGGGTGTTGCGATTAAACTTTGCAATGTTTAACCCGGGAGCTCCTAGGTCGACATTTTCGTCAGTATGCTTCTCTTGCGAATCAGCTATTTAGCTTGAAGCACCTCAGTTAGGGTTCTCAACTTGAAAAAAAAAAGAAAGCATTGCCGAGCAATCATAGATCAAGAACGAGTCTTGAAGCAACCCTTTCCTCGAACCCTAGAAAGGCAGTGTCACGTTTCGATACTCGGTTAAGCATTTTTGATTTTTACTTCTGTACCCTCTTTTGCTAAAGACGGGAGCCCTAACTAAGTTCCTTTGAGTTAAAAAGCTGCCTTTCCGGTTCAGTACACAGGAGTTGAAGGGTTAAATGCAGTCAAGCCGTGAGACGTCTTTGTTCTGCTCGAATCATCAGAAACTGCCATGTGCAGCCAATTTCAGTATTTTATCGCATGGACAAAATTCCAATCCCTTATTCACTTTTATTTAGAATGGAACAAACGAATAATTGAGGATCCTGAGCGGGAACTAATGTGCGGCTCAGGGGTTTGTGTGCGAGTAATTTTTGCTTGAAACTATGTACAAGTTATCAGAACAGTTTCGCCTTCCAACCAAAGCATACCGTTTGGACGGCCATATCTTGTTAACATCAATGGCTTTCGCAGTTTAAAGTATTCAAAAGACGAAGCAAAATTGAAAAAACACATCGTCGTAAAAAGCACCCGTTCTCGATTGTCCTTGTTCTCTTCTAACTCCCAAAAGCCTTCGTATTTTTTCCAACGGCCATTCAAGCGTTTAGAAGCCCATTCTCCCTTCGTTCCTTCTCCTTCTGTTCCTGTTTTGTACAAATACGATTGTGCCTCCTCCTCCTCCTCCTCCTCCTTCTCCTCTTCCTCTCTCTCCCGCTTTGTTCCCATACTCTTGAATCCCGTCAGGAACCAGATTGGAACAACCTGAGGAGTGCGTGTGCGAGCACACCGGCAGAGCTTGTTCTCGCGACTCAAAGTCTCAGTAGTGTTCTTTGTCAAGGTGTCAGTCAATGAGTTCCAGAGCCTCTATCGGGTGTGTTGTGACGAGTTGAGGACCTTGAAACTAAATTCCTTCCGTGGAACAATTCACTTAGCATTTGCTCACGAGCTGCCATAGAAGTGGCATTGACAAGCAAGATCTTAAGAAAAATCGGACGGAGGAGGTCCTTCACAGTCTGTGTTGTGGTATTCAATTTCGGGATCCTGGATGAAAGGTGAGATATCTGGCGTGGACATGTGTGCTTGGTTGGATAACCATACACTCAAAATACACTCTTGCGATTTAAGTGAACGCAACTATAGCTACTTCGATCTTCAGAGCATGATTTATGATTAATAAGATACTTTTTCATTTGGCACGTTTGAAGAGATTGTCAAAGCTTTTTTTGTCTGTGATGTTAATGTTTACGAGCAAAGCTGAACGAGACAAGACAGGGTGTTATGACGAAGAGATGTAAAGTTAAGCATTGCGAATGTCAGATTTTGACATAAGCATGGATTTGAAAAAATAGGAATTGAAGTACAGTGGTTCCCACCACATCAGTCTTATTAATTGATGAAACTGAAGTGAACTGAAAAGTATTGAGGTAAGGTACAATATTGTAGCTAGGCCAGCAATAAGGTTCAATGTTCAATAGGGTTGTAGAGCTGAAACAAGTTTGGTGAAATAAAGATGTAAAGGGCACACTAATTCTGCTCCTTGGTTCCCATCAATGAATAGTTTTTGGATATTTTTCCCACCTTATTGTGTTTGTCCCATATAGATATCGAACCTAAAAATTGCATTTACGTCATTCATAATCCTAGTAACTCCAATATAACAATTGTACTTCAGTACAAGGTCTCTTTTCATAAGCAGACTAAAATATTTGTTGGGTGAATCGGGTCTCATTGCAACTACAAGCTTACCTACCGACGAGTACAGTAGTCACAGAAGCAATAAATCAATAATTGCCTACGACTGACCTGATGCTTTGTCTGGAACATAGAGAGAGAGAGAGTACAAACAGAAAATCTGTGTGAGAGACAAAGAAACCATTTGTCGTAACTTCTCATCATTCGGTGGAAATGTACAAAGTACCTAACTTAACCTACCTCTGTGGACTTTGGTTTTGATATATGTCTGTACTGCACCGGACAACCTGCACAACCTGCGAGACGATATAATGCTTTTAACAAGAAATGAATATCTCAAGGAGCTTGGTAGGTTGACTTGGCAATCACTTTCTTGTTGAAGACTAATTTGGCTCCCAAGGGGCATACTCCCATCGTGATTATTTTCTTGTTTCCTACCTGAATGAGAAGTTCGTTGATATTGAGGTTAATTTTCTACTCATAATGGTACGAATACCCGTATATTAGCTTTATGAAACATGCCATAGAACCCAAGCTATATTAGACAGTAGTTCCTCTTGAGTTGGATACATCCAAAACTTGGATAATTGGTCACTTTTGAGCTCAAATTTGTAGCCCTTTCGGCCTAAACTTTCTTATGTCTTTCAGGTGTATTTGTTATTGACCGAGTCTTTGCTTTGAGCCTCATATTAGCCTTTTTATGCCAGGTTTATACGGGTCTTTACGGCCTTCTCTGGCCACTGCAGAGGTCCTAAATCTTAGCCAAATGAACTCTACGACCATTTTTTTGAGAAAATACAAAGCCCCGATTAGCGTATGCGACGAAATCCGCCTTTTAAGAGGTTGTAAGATTAGGCTTTTGCTCCCTGTGGTCGAATCTATGGAACGAATAACTGATTTTGGTCCCTTTCCTTGAGGAACCAACATGCTCCCTCTGATATCCCTTTTAAAGAGCGGCGCTAACTTCATATTGAGTGTTGGCTTTGAAAATTTGGAAAATGTTCCACAAATAGCTCTCACAACTATTTATTCCAATAATACGAACTCTTCAAAACTGTAATGTATTATTGGTAATTTGCCCCTTTTGGCATGCCTAAATATAGCCTTATCCACTAGAATTGAGTCTCAAAGATTTCCCGACTCACACAGACACATATCAAGTTAAATCTAGAGTTACTTTAAAACATTATCTATCAACAACAAGTCCAACTAGCGTTCCAAAAACAAATTACCCTTCTCAACGAAAGCCAACCTCATACAAAACAATAATGGATCTGTCGGCATCCCTTTGACCCAAGGCTCAAAAGCCAGCCTCATCTGCACATTTTAGTCTTATAAACCTAAAAATGTATCCCATCTTGTAGAACAACATACGTACATACATTATATACATACATAACACACTCCGTGGTCAACTGTATGTCTACGTACATTCTTTAAAACACAAAGGCCACAATACGGAGCTCAATGTCCAAAAATGAGGCAGCCCCCGGCATATCCTGGCCTCCAGTCCAGATATTTTAGGTCTTTGCCAGGGTCAAAGGAAGATACGTAAAATTGTCATGGAATGTCAGTGCAGTCCGTATACAAGCACTAGATAGGGCAGCGAATCCAAGCTCTTTGACAAGACCAATGTAATTATCCAACATGACCATCTCTTTTAGAGTGGTTCATATCTCTTACGACTTATAAGGAAATGAATTCCTTGTATTGGCTAAAGGATCGTGAAAGAAAGAAAAATGTACTTTGATCTACACATTCGCAAAGTTTTGTCTCACTTCACATGAACCACCCTGAAAAAGCTTGCAAGAACAGGTTTGATCTCAATGTCCAACAATAGCGTAGTCCGATCTCTTTTTCGGACTGTCTATTTTACAACATACGTTATACGCCTTCTAGTTTGACATCCAATTGGAACAATTCCGAGATGGTTGAAATTGGATGTAGTGCGTAGATTACCATTTAAGAAACACGTGTGAAGTTATCTTCGTTGTTGGCAAATCGGGACCAGGTGCAAAAAGGTTTCAACTTTCACGAGCTCATTAAAGAGCAAAGCAATGGAAGTTATGTTTTTGCACCGCACTCAAGATAAGTTGCGGCAAAGGGTTATACGGGTGCATTTTCTATTTCATGCCAGAATTCCAAGATTAATAGAGCCACCCGGTGCTCGAAAGTTGTATGGCATTACTTGAGAAAGCCTTTTCTAACTCTTGAAAACATGTTTCTCACAGTCAGTGAACCAAACCATCGTGTGACGCTTTGAAATTTGAATGTGTCCTTGTCCCTCACATGGCAAAATACGTACGTAGCTAAGCATGTCTAGTCATAACTTAACAAAAATAAGTACCAGATTGTGAGCTATGATTAAGTGCTGAAACTGAGATGTAAAAATTCAATTGTGCCTAACACCTGCACCCTCCTCCGTAAATATGTACTGCAAAAAATCCAAATGCTGACAAATATGATTGCTTAGGATTCCCTGTATCGATTATGATCAGTCGAATAACTGAATCAAAAAGTTAAACTCTGTCAAATCGTTGAGGATTACCACGTACGCACATATGAATGAACCAGACTATTTTTTTAATATCAATTTTCAAAAAAAGTCTTGCTTATTCATTCGGTATAAAGTTACGAAGTTAGCTCTGAGGGGGCGGGGCACCTGTGGGCAATCTCATTGGAAGCGATGCTCAATGCCTTGACTCGATTCCGAATTGTGGATTATCGACCCTAGCATCCTCGTTCATATTCCAGTGATTCTAAGTGAAAGTCAGATTGAGGTGCTTCATTCAGTTTTAGAAAAAGTTTCTAAATTTTTGTAGTCTTTTTTCATCCAAATCGATTCAAATTAAGTTATTCACATCAATTCCTGAAAACAATGAAAAAAACATGTAAACTATTCTGACCTGATTTTTGTCAATTATGCGAGATCTTAACTGTGGTGGCAAGGAATTGAACTCTATCCAAAACCACAGGCCTTGTGAAGAAAGCCATTCAATAAAGGCATATATAAGAGATGGAAAAATATCAAGACGAAATTTGAGCGACTTATTGATGAAGCAAAATGATTCGTTACTTTCAGCAGAAAAGTCTAAGCTGTCAATTTGAAAGCAAAGAAACATTCATTTTCAACTCGGAATGCATGTTTTTGTCTTTGTTTTGCGTCAAATCTCTCCTTAGCTCAATAAAATTAACCTCAAACACTAAGAGAAAACCAACCATGACTCTCGCATTCTCAAGAGCCTCCCTGCAAAACTTGATGCCATTTCCAAAATACCTTGAAGGGTTAGGGAAAGAGATTGAATCCAACCTTCAAATGTCAAGTAAAACGTATACCTGACGCCACTTGGACTCTTCTTCAAAAAAAATCCCCGGTATCACTTTCAAATCGTGCCACTCTCGCGTGAAAAAAACACCCGAATCTTCAACATCGTCATGTTTTTCCTTGCATGTTCAGTTCATTGGTCGTTGTTTCTTTTTCCCTGACTGGGAAAAAAGAAAGACCAGAACGACTTGAAAAATAAAATGAAGCCAAAAAACGGCCTTTAACATTGATTATTTCGAAGGCTAGGGGCTGAGTAGGAGAAGAAAAGAGAGACAATACCCATAATTCGCCATTTGAAGGACATGACTTCATCAATTGGGCATGTATGCCGCCAGAATTAACTTTTATTTAGTAAGCTGCAGTTCCATCTTGTAATCATGTACAGTTGTTGGCCATTTCTTCTTTTCATGTTATGGCCCGACTTATTGCCTTCGGTTCTCATTCCTTATAAAACGCAACGTTTTCAGCCGTCATCTGTAGAAACCATGTGAATGTATGTTGTTTGACAGTGAATGGATCAATGATCAAGTTACATATCAAATGGCAATTGCTACGACATTGTTCAATAGAATATGCTTGACCTCATGCGGACATCCTTCATAAGATCTTGTTTCCTGCAGTTTAATATACTCAAGTCAGATTACCAAATTATCTGCCAGACTCCATGGGGTCTCTTTGGAACCTCGCTGGATCTAGCTAAGTCGATGTTTCCTCGAAAGCAATGTTTGACATTATCTATCATGTTTTGACCCATTAGATAATTAATGTTCGTACCATGCTCATTGCAGCTGATTTTGCCATGTCTGACCGCCTTCGGTTGGTTGTGATGGGTGATGGGTACGTGGGCAAATCTGCCTTGATCAAACGCTTCCTGTTTGGCACATTTCCGCACAAGTATGTTCCAACCGTGGAGGATCTCTTCAGCCAAGATTATGAGCTCGATGGAACATCGCTGAAGGTTGACATTTTGGACACAGCGGGGGATGCTCAATTTCCTGCCATGCGAAGGTAATTAATATGGAATTGAAAAAAAAAAGATCAATGAATTAACACCAAGAGGGATCACAGCCATTTTGGCATTGGAGCCGAACCCAAAAGGCTGTTCCATGGGATTTGGGCCATTTCACTTGGCTTCAGATCACTTCGAGTCCACCCAAGCGGAGGTGTCTTTGGAACTTGTGAACTTTGGCCTACATTGAAAAAGGGGGGAGGGAAGAGAGACAAAGACCTCAAGAACATCTAAAGAGTACAAAGGCCGAGTTCGCTCTTAGCTGGAGCGATTCATTCTAAGCGAAAACTCCTTTCACGGAGATTTCTGCTGTGGCCACAAATTTGGAAGGATGTTCAAGGTCTGAGACACTTCATGTGACAATATGCCTCAACAAGATTTGTTGCGAGTGTGGACGCCCAAAACCCCCATTTATCAGGCAAAGGGGGGTGTTATCCCCAATCTCTTCTGTAATCACCTAATCCTTAATCACACCAAACAAGTCTTTATGGGAAGGCCGAGCTTCCGCCGGAAGTAGCCTCAACTTCAGTGAACCAATTCCGTCTTATTGTGCCATTTTTTGATTAGCAGTACTCAGAAGACATGAACCTGTACTGAAATGATTAATTGACAATCATCTGGGTCCATCTTGCAGGTTATCCATCTCGTCCGCACATGCATTCCTATTGGTATATTCCCTCACGGACCCGACCTCCTTCGCCGGGGTTCGCCAAAGATTCGAGGAGATCAAAGAACAAAGATCAGACTATCAGGTTGGTGTGTGTGTGTGTGTGTGACAATGGTTGGATGGATCAGGATCAGATACCTTCGGGCAGTCTTTTTGTAAGGTTCAGATCTGTGGCTTGGCTGGAGGCCATGCTCGAGCTTGAAAGAAATTATAAAGGGCTACTTACGGGCCAACTACCTACAAGTGTAGGTGGCACTCAAAACGGCTAGATACACCTTTGCAGTAATGGGGAGAACGTGTCTACTTGACAGTAATTGAAAGCCAGTGCAGTACAACGGGATTGATAGTCTTCATGGAACGAAGAAATGTCTGCTCTCTCATTTTTTTGTTACTCTGATAGCCATTTTGAATTGTAAGGAGTAATGCATGTTGGATGATTTTTGTTTGAAGAATTGTGGAAGCTGAAACCCCTTTTTACACTTGACGACCTTATTTACCTTCGTCATTTTAATTTCGGTTGCTACAAGTGGTTTTGTTGTTGCTGTGGTCGTAATCATTTACATTTTTCGGACTTGTAATCGTACGTATGATGAATCACATATTTTTGAATGTTACTTTCATCAACTGCACCTCTTGGGCACGCCAATATGATTGATGGCATTTGCTGAGCAAGAAGATATATTTCATGTTTCTAACTCCAATTTATAGCTTCTCAATTATCAAATGTTAGTGCTTCTTTCTTCAAAAATTAACAATTATGATTCAAAGAACACAAAAAGACCAAGGTTTAGAACATCGAGAAACAATGCGTTCCACTTAAATGCTGGTGCATCGATCATGGCTTTGTTCCAGGGATCAAGCCGGGATTAACCATAATCCAAGCGCAAGTCATCATGGACTTGGAACGTGGTCCATCTTGAGCGTCTATATATATATATATATATCTCGTAATAAACGTTCATCAAGACAAGCGCAATCTTTTACGTCTATTATCAGAGGGCCTTACTTGTCATTTTATTAATGCATAAGTTTGCGGTTCATCACATTAACCTTGCTTTACCTAGACCAGAAAGTTATTAATTTGAATATCTACACTAATTGACCCTATTTTAGAGTGACTTTTCTCTCAAATTGAGCTCTTTTTAAGTAATTGGGATTAATATAACCTTCTTAAGATCCAGAAAGTAGAACAAGGCTTACCGAAAATGAGATCGTACCAGACAGGATGAGCTAAAGCACCAACTTAACCACGGAAGTCCCCCACCTCACCGTCAACTCAAGTGCTTATTAAAAGCACGTACTTTGCTACTTAGTTGGCAAGAGGCATTAATTGAAATGATTAGTGCTCGCAAGGCCTGGTTTGCCTCGTGGGGTCCATGTTTTCTTCAACTTTTTTATCATCTAAGGGTCAAGTCACAGATTATGTTACTTTCACATAGCCTTGAAGGTCTGCCGGTTCCACTACATTTGAGGATTCTCGTTGGACTAGATTACAAATTGAAGAATTGAGAACCGTCAAATTCGTTCCTCATTGGAGACACTCAAGACCTTCCAACTTGTTGAGAGGTCGTATCTGGAATCGATAATGCTTTTCCATCGAATATTTTAGAGGTCATAGTCTTGCCCGGTGCATCTCTTGGAAATCGTAAATTGCCATGAAAGGTTATCATTTTAAGTCCAATTTCAAATATAATACAATTTCAACACAACTCCAAACTGATTATTGCAGCATCAAATAATTTGTTTTATGTTACTTTGGTTTGATGTGGTTGTTAGATATGTAGCTTGAAGCATTTAGGTTCCTAAAATAGCTTTTTCGCGCTTAAAATCATTGGCTGACTATTTTGTGTGCAAAGAAACCAATTTAAAGTCGGACATTCTACGGGTGTTTCATGCTTTTCAACAAAACTCCCAAATCTGCCAAGTATTTAGCAAAAACTGTTGCTATTTAAAAGTATTTCCAGCTATTTTCAGGGTATTGAACAACTTCAATCATTGAAAATGGATGTAATCTTATTTTGATATTTCTAGTCCTTTCCCAATTTTGAGAATGTTAGCAACTAAAAAGAATTCCAATATGATTACTAGTAAAGCCGTTACAAGTCAAAACGACAACTGTCATACTTTCTGTCATTACTGCTCAGCCTGATTTTATGTCTTTGGGAATTTACATTCTAATGTATTTAACTTTACCGACAACATCGTGACATTCAGGGGGCTTAAACTATGATGAAACTAGCAAAGCATTTATATTCAAAATCATATCTGCCTAACTGAACTTTTTACTCCCGTTGTGCCATTGAGCATTGAGCTTTTACATTTGCGATTGATTTCTTGGATGTGAGACTTGAAAAATTACTCCATTCGTTTTGAAACAAAGCATAATTAATCAGTATGTAGTGGAGCAACTGAAGTAATTTTTTCCAATGTATTCTTCTCACCAATACAAATAGTTTTTCAATAAATTGGCACACGGCTAGTTGAATTGACATTGAAAAAGAGTGTTGGCTCGTGTTCTCACATCTTTCTTCTCAATTGTACTTTAGTACATAAAGTTCCATCCAAGATCGAGTAACCAAGATAAGCCACTGATGAGCTTTGGAGCCGTATTTGAGCTTATCATACACTCAAACATTACTTTTAGTAATTCAGTACAAGATGTTATTAGAGGAAACCCCACAAAAACCTCCGCGACGATTGATGAGCCTCTAGAAAAAAAGTTATCCACTTTTAACAGAAAATGACCATTTCTTGATTAGCCTACCTTGGCCGCTTTTCTTCCTGATTCTCCTTCCATCATCTCAAGAAGTTTCACGTCTCACTTCTGTCCAAGTTCGTCTCTCTCTTACCTTTGTGTTGGCTTGGTTTGGCTCGATGTGAAACCACACTTGAACAATGGTTGGGCAAATTCCGGATATTGTCTTCCTCTTCATTCAATTCGAACTATTGATTGATCATAGAAGAAAAGACAAAGAGGCACAGAAAGAACAAAAAGCTTATTTCCCAATCATAGCCAGTTAAGAGTTTGATGTACGACTGATGTATGCAAGTTACCATTAGAGAGTTAATTGGCATTGAGATACGTTCAGTTCGACAACAAACATGTTTCATGGCACTTAAAACATTCGAACTAAACTAAAGCAATAAGGCCCAAACATCTTCATTGGAAGAGACAGTCAATCGTTCGTGGGTCCAGGTTTTCCATTCAAGGATCACTGGGTCAAAGTCAAACCGTACAATCGAAATCCTGCTCGTTCACCCTAGGTCTGTGAATTGGATAAACATCTCACAAGGAATTGTTGGAACAAAAGAACTCGACCTGGCCCGTGTTTGCAAGATTCTCTCAGTTCATTGTGGACCTTGTCATATTATGAATAAGCAAGCAAGAGAAAGACGAGATAGCATGTTGCATGGCTGGGACTCATCAAATAGTACCTCCGAAACTGACGATGAAGTAAGCTCCTACATGTCATTCCAACCTTGGAGCTGAAGGGGCGTGTTTGCCTGTCTTGGTTGCACAACCATTGGGCATGAAAAAGATACCTTCTCATTCAAGAGATTGATCGACCTTTGCCTTTGAAGCAGCACATCTATCCCCTTCCTTACACACGTGAAAGATCAGTCTCGAACCGTGTTCCGCTCGATATCAGCCTTCAGCCTCTTCATTCAAAGGTCATCCAGATTTAGATCCCAGTCAATCCACTCTGTTCGGCTATAGTGCCACTCCATTCATTGAATACAAGGTCTTTGATTCCCAACCGATCATCGTTCGTACTTCGTTCGGATGGCCTTTGCACTATTTTTGATTGAATTGAGCGACCATCAAACGCATCGTTTCTGGATCTAATTCCAGGACATTCCGATCGTGGTGGTTGGAAACAAAACAGACCTCGTTCGAGAAGTGGACAGTCAAGATGTGATGGCCTGGATGAAATCGGATCTGCCCAAACTCAGGTAATTTTAGAGCACACCCAAAATCCCTTTCTTTCGTTGATGGGCTCCTAGGTAACCATACAACCAACATCCCGGAAAGACCCGGAAAGTCATATGTATTATGCAGAGGCACCGGTACAAAAGCCGAGATTGATATTGGATATTTCCGCCGATTTCCCATTCCTGAACGATAAGAAATTGAGTTTGGTCTTGGTTCTAAGCTTGAGACATTGCATGTGAAAACGGAACAAAAGGGATCCGTTTCTAATGGTCGTAATATCTTCATATCACTTGCACCGAGAAGTTCAAGTGCTCTTCTAATTTACACGGCCTTGTTCATGAGTAGGACACTTTGAGTAAGCTAATGCATGCATTCTCAAGGCAGGATGGCCGAACTTTTCTGTGATGATATCTAGTGGGCAAGTGCACCATACAAACACTTGTCGACAATATTAGTCTACAAACAAAGACTTGGAAGCATAACTTGATATACTACCAATGTTCAAAGTGCCTGAACAACTTGATGCCAATGTTTGATCACAAGTCATAGGATTACGTCTCAATTTCAAGCTTTCGATAATAAAAGCAAATGATCGTTCTTTTAACCACAGAACTGACTTCCTAGAAGCCTCGGCTTGCACCGATGACAATGGAAAAATTCGACAGTTGTTCAAGACCTTCCTGATCTTGGCCAAGATCCATTTTGGTCCTCGATTGGGAATGCAAGACGACGGCAACGTGGGCTTGAGGCGAAACCTCTCGGCTTACGGTCGCTTGAAATCCCCCATGAAGAGTTGCAAGAGCATTACCGCAGCTCTAACCCCCAACTCCAACCACAGCAGCTCCTCATCACTCTTCTCATCTTCCAATGGAAACGCCGGTTCCTCCTCCAGACCCATGCTGATCTCAAAAAAGGTACGGGAACAGTTTATCCTTTTCAGTGTGGAACAAACGAGTTGGATCGCACGAAAACGAACCTTTTGTCAAGCACTAGATTTGCCTTGGGCAACTGCATTGGTAGTACAAGCAAGAATGTACATTCTGAGGCAAATGGATTGGGCCAGTACCTTGATTAGACCACTTGAATAACCAATAAAGATCGTCTTTGATCAAAGTCAATGTCTTGGAAAATCAGATCGAAATTGAAGGCAGTCCCACTCTCGCTCATCTTCGATAGGAAGAAGAAGGCACTTTCCTACCCATCCTATCCTAGCCAGAGGTTCGTTTTGACCCCAATCCGTGGTCCTTGTTTACAGGCCAAGGTCATTGAATCACCCGAAATTTTCCGACAACAATTTGAGTTCGACGTGACCTTGGCTCAAGAAATTTGACGGGAGGAAAATGAAATTCTTCGCGGAGAAGCCAACCTATCAATCATGTACGTTCTGTTATGACCGGAACTTCAAGTCAGAGACCAGAGAGAAAAAAAATTCATTGACGTTTCCGAGAAGTTTGAAGTAGTTTCCTTGTCCCGGGTGGCTCTCGACTTTGGAACAACCATTGTGATCAAAGAGCCACCTTACCGAGGATGAGAAAAGTTCGTCAAATACCGGCTTATGGAGCGAGTCTGGAAAGATAAAATCCGATGGGCTCCCTCCCGACTATTGCTTTTTTTCTGCAGGGGTTGTGGGCGAGAAAACACTCAAAGTACTTTGGTCTCAAGAAAAGATGGCTCATCAGCGATCTTTTTTCCCCCTTGTTTCGTTGGTTGCTTCAAATGTAAATAATGCAATCCTTTGTCTGATTCTCTCAGACTGGGAAAAATCTATAGTAACTCGGCCAAAGCAGCAACAAAGTGGATGGTTGCTTTTGATTTATTGAAGGAGCTCCAAGTAGTTTTATGGCCTGAAGTGCAAAAAAAATATCGCGATGCTTCAAATTTTCTTTTTTAATAAAGAATCTTCCATACAAATCTACCCTAGAGATTTAACGAGCTTACTTCCCTCTCAGAACTGTTGGCGTTGAGTTTGATACAAGCTCGGTGGTATTTTGTCAATTCAAATTAGATTCAACTAAATTGAAGCAATAGATGCTCTTTTGACAATAAAACAAAGAAATGCAAAGTCAAATGCTTTAAAACTCGGGTGAAGGCAAACAAACATTGCTGAGTTGGGTGAAAGGGTCTTTTGTGCTCTTTTTTTTTTTAACTCAGCACCTGTTTGATAGATGTTCATATTATAGGCTTAAAAAGTGACCCTGGACCCTACGGAGAAACTAATTTTGTGCAATAATTAACCAATGTCAGACTTGGTTTCAAATATCCTTGGAAAGTAAAAACTTACTCAACAGGTCAAATACCGCTACCATAGCGTTGGGTAGACAATTGAAAAGCCGATAGACTAGTGCAAAAAGTATGGCAGACTAAAAACTAAAAATGGGAAAAGGGCACAGGTAAAGGATGCAACATTTTCATTAAAAAACCACTCTGCCATCATAACTGATGAGCAAATGGAGTCGAGTTTTGTTTTCTCCGTCTTTTGATGTCAGGGATTCCTACGGATATTTAATTTGGGCTTTTGAGTATTGAACAAAAGGCGGTTTACGGTTGATGAATTCTAAAAAGAGCTCCCATGAGCTTAGCTCGGGGATCCGTGCTTGGGCGGTAGGTGGCCATCCTTGATTGCGTATTCAAATTCCCAAGGATATTTATTTTTCCCGCTGAGATCAAAGATTTCCATGGATCAAGCCCAGATTAGTGCTTGCTACAAGGAGCGTACTCCTTTGTATTGAATATTCGGGAATCCGAAACGTTCGTATGTCAAACCATAGAATCAATGTTTTGACATCGGTACTTGCATATGATTTGCTCAACACATGTAATCTCTGGAAGGAGAGACTTTCTTATTGACATTTAACTAGTCCTTGTTGTCAACGTTAAGGGCCTCGACTGTGCAATCAAGTGCATCGGTCAGTGTCGGGACACCACTTTCCTTCTGCTTCCTGAATGAATAAAAAAACACAGATCTTAATGTTCTCTGGGTGTCATTCGCAAAACAAGTCCAAAATGGCTGGAGTACCTCTTGGCTGGTGGCAAATCCCCAAATCCCCCTTGAGTCTGTCTTTTTTTTCTTCTTGCATTTTTATCGCACGCCGCATCTCTTTCAAAGAGTTCTTTTTTTGACCCCTAGGGGAGCACTGAGTCCAACGTGGGGAGCCCATGCACACCCAAGACCGAGCGCAAGTTCCTTGGACTCAGTTTGAGTCCATTTGGGAGTCCTTGTTCGCAACAAATTCCGGCAGGCACCTTTCAAAACAGCTCACTTGAGGCCCTCGAGGATCAGTTCCAACGCCATTTGTCCGTGGGTGGTTCCAACACGAACGGATCCATCTCCGGTGGCGGGGATTTCTTTGCACCCAAGAGTCGAAACTCGAAACGCAGCCGAAGTCTCATCCGAAGATCCAGCAAGAAAGTCAAACAACAAGTCAACAATGTACACAATCCCGAAGATTGTGTGGTGTCCTAAGGCCCATGTCAGCCAGCCATCAATCGTCACTTTGTTATCAAGGGGACACGAGACTCTATATACGACATACCGCCGTGTTCATCATACATATCTCGAGAAGTAATATCTTACTTACCATACCATAATACATATATTCTATCTATGCTCACTCGAGGGTACATTTTGCCAAGGAAATAAACGTTTATGTTCAGCAAAGGTGACTACCATCGGTTGGGGTGACGCACTTCAAACAAGTATTTACATATGCAAGCTGCCCAATCTCAACCTTGATAGTTTGGCAAACATGCACTTTTTCGAGGCTATATATGCTCTTTGTTTTGGTTCTGATTTTGAGTGAGCCCCGTGCCCTTTCATCACCCTTAAGACTGGGATTCTCATCCATGTTTGCGTCTATGGCACAATATGGTTTGAGTTATATGCGTACCAGTTCCCGTCACCTTAGCTACACGTGAGTTGTGAGATAAACGTGAGTCATCCAACTCATTGATCAAAAAATGATCCTCCTTGCGACACGCCAGCAAGACCTTATTAGATCAAAAATGCTCGACAAATAATGAATAATAATGTAGAGTTCTGTATTTCCGTAATCTTAGATCCAATGACAAACACGAGGAAAGCGGAAAAAAATATATGGGTCTCGAACTCAGGTTGGCACAATACAACACCAATAACAATATCTCGCGGATCAAGGAAAATGCCCTTCAAAGCGTTGGTGATCGAGCTTCCAATGTGCCATGAGATCCTCGATGAACAAGAGGGAGATATGGAAATTCAAAGGGAGCGATTTATGATGGAGGACCGTCCATTTGTTCCACTATTGCTCGGAGAACAGCTGCGGCCATGAGGGAAGAGTAGTTTTGCCATTCTCGCTCTCGAGTGCCATCCTTGTAGTCTGTGATGCCTCGAATGAGGACATACTGATCTTTTCTGTTGCCGTAAATGGATTCCACCACGGCATCCAATTCGGTGTCGAAACACAGGGTTCCGAAACGGGCTGCGAATTCCTGTCGCAATTGATCATCCAACGAGATTTTCTTTCCCGAGGCGACAGACCCGAAATGCAGCAAAGGTTCACCATAGACTCTGTAGGAGTAAAAGAACCATACAAAAGTTTGCCTTCAAGTGACTGGGGCAGTAAGGGATTATTGGGCCTAGTTCTAGTGGAATTTCCTCGTAACATAAGAAAAGGAAACTATTTTAAATGTTATCAAAATCTTCTTTGGTTGTCTAGAAGAGCACTGTGGAGAAATAGAAATTCACACACTACTTTACTTCAAGTACACGCAACCATTTCGTGGGTACCAAAAAATGGCAAAATTCAGAGCCCCCAGCTCAACTAACGCCCACCAAAGACCCGTGGGTATATATGTATGTATGATATGAGTGTGTCAGAGCAGGGGCATTGTTCCCCTTCTGGGAATCGGAAACTGAAATGGCTCTCTACTAGAAACCAATATCGGGAACTACGTACATAGCCTACAAGAACCATATTTCTGGCTCGTTTTCACTTTCTTGACACGTTCCAAACCAATGGGTGTTCATCTAGCTTAGAGCGTCGGAACTGCAGCTTATCACTAATAGAGTGCTCTTCGTACGTACCTGGGATCTTCCACTTGTCCCTTGGGAGGTGGATGTCCGACTTCAATCACGTCTCCTCCTCCCACCGACATGTACAACTTGTCCGTTTCCGCCGAGGGGCGAGTCCAATCACCGCCCATTTCAGACTCAAGATGCTGTTGAGCGGATCGGTAGTAACCCAGCCAAGGAGCCTCCGAAGGATTAGCTTCAAACTAGAATGGACCCAAAGAAATCTATGCGGGTGTGGAGAATTGAGTTTTCTTTTTATTTCTTTCATGGCCACGAGGGTCAAGGAGCTCCATAGGGGATCAAGTTCGGTAATCCTCAGGTCTGAATCTGACGCCATTTTCTCCATTTTTACCTTCACAAACGACACCCGTCCCCAAAGTCGAGGACAGAAAGTGGGACTCTTACACCAATAAAAGGCACCCACGTTTTTAAGAAAGTGGCGCCAAAGCAGAGGTTCCACAACAAGGGATATGCAGTTCATTCATTTCAAATCGTGACATTGAAGTTCTCCATATCTTATCCTCACCCAAAGTGAAAAGTTGCGTCCGGTTGACTGGGCAAAATAACTCTCGTGTCTGGATTTGTCTTACCTTTTTGGCGAGACCTTGTGCCAGATCTTGAATGCCAAGATCCGGGGGACACCAGGATTTGGTTTCGAATTTGATATCACCATTCTTGCAAAAGATCACATCAGAGTGTTTGTAGATGGATCTGAGGGAGATGAAAGAATAAATCGAATCAAAACGGCTTCGGACGAGACAAAAAGGAATTCTTAAGAGCCCCTCAGCTTTTACTATGAAGTCTTCCTTCACAAGTAGGCACAAAAAGCACAACTGGGAGATAGGAACCAATTGAAAGGACTTCTTCTAAGGAAATGCACAAATTGAGGTGTCGGATGAGATGGAGTGCTTATTCGTCTCATTCGTTCCCACGTTCCCATATTTTCGCGCCACTACATGGACCAGAAATTCTTTCGAACCCAAACAAAAACGGATTATCTACTGTCCGCTATACTACTTGGCGAAAGGAATGACACAACTTTTGGTCCTTCGTTACGAGGTAAAAAGGACCTCAGAGAAAATGCATCCTCTTAATAAGCCTCTATCCACCCAGTTGTAGCGAAGCTGCTTCAGATGTCCCACATGAAGAAAAAAGGAGCCCCAATAGTTCTCCAAACAAATTGTATCTAGGTACAAATTTCCCCGAAATGCACTCACAAGGGATATTCGAAAGTGCAATAATGATTGAATGATTCGAGCCGCAGTACTCACTCCCCACCAAAACAATATTCCACTTAACACGAACCAAGGAACACCAGCCAACCACCCAACCACCCAACCAGCGAACCAACCTGTCTTGAGAGGAGACTGGAGTAGCAATCACGACATCGCCTTTCCTCACATGCTTGTCGAAATCAGTGTAATGCGGAACCGCTCCTCCCACTCCCACCAAGAACACGTGCTCCACGCGTTGAAAAGTGCCCAAGAGACGTGTGGTGGTGCTGCCCGTGGCAATGAGGGCGTCTTTGCCATTCCCGATGAGAGGTAACTTGGTGGTCACCACGCGATGTGACCCCAAATCACCCAGCGTGTACACATTGGCTTCTCCTGAAATTTAGGGAACATTCTCTTCAGCCACTGGGAACAGGGCTTGGTGTAAACGATAGCCTGTGGCAAAAGCTATCGAGGATTCATAGCTGTTCAAAATATCTTAAGAGATGTGTTAGAACTTTGAAGACCCAAGAACCCTCGAATGATATTTTGTTTGTTTGGAGTGACACAGAATGAATTGAAGGATCTTCAACGCCGAGATTGAGAACATGCGAGCGGTGGAACAACCTCAACAATGGAATGATGAAAATTGTTCGTTTGTTTGAACGGAACGCATTTGATGCGTGTTCCATTCGTTTTGATCGGGCTTGTCGACTTTTGTTTGAACAAAGAACAACGTATGTACTTCCACTGGGAAGGAAATGAAACAGAAATGCCTGGAATGTGAGTCAAACAAGACACGTGAAGATCAACTTCAAAGATGCAAGAGCAAGCTCCTCCAGCGTCATTCCAAAGTTCTGCGCTAGCTCGAAAATGAACGGAGACACTGTACTTAGATGAGATGGGCGAAATGTGTATTACACCAAGATGAATGTCACTGGGTGTCAGCCCACAAATATGTCTTGACAAGAGAACCCTACGTGTCTGACCCACTTGATTTACGGGGAAGCGTGCCAAGATTAAATGAATCCTAATTTTTCCTCATCATATCGTACAGTATACGTAGTACAGTAACACGGGCAGGACTCTGTTTTTACTTCATCACGTCGTACCAACAATGAAGCTCAAGCACGGATACACTCAGATGTCTTTTGCTGTTTCGTGAGATAAAGAATCCAACTCGTGTGTCTGACGCACATTACTCTGTTCTGAATGGTCAAATGGATCAATTCGATCCCATTTTCCCACAAGTCGTGATTAATTAACCTCGAGGGAATCGCATTAAAGGCTCCTTGATTTGGAGGAGAGCCACCCAGGTTCGCTCGGCGCCCACGACTTTGTATGAACACACATTCCTGACGTTCATTCATGAGAAACACTAAGACCCTCTCGATATCATGAGCTAGGCCTAGGAGGCCTAGGAGGCCTAAGAAGGACGAGAGGGCAGAATCGTTTATGTGCGTTCATTACTTCAAGCTGGAGAAAATGATGAAGGGGTCAATGAATTAAGGAAAGACTGATACTCAGCTAAATCACGATACTTGGGTGACGTGAGCCAATATTTATTTTGCAAGCTTTAGATACCCAAAGGATAGTGATGCTACATGAATGTGTACCAATATAAATGCTTTTAAGAATAACAAAACAAAGAGAGGGCAAGAACGAACGAAAGGAGAGGTATAAGGTGCACAAAGTTATACTTTTTGGCTTGCTCATAGTTAAAAACTAAGACATCAAAAATGCTATCGTTGAGCATTACCCTTTTGGGATATAAAGTTAGAACCCACAATTGAGTAAATACCTCTTTATGTTGTTCCCGTTTACCTTGTATTTCAACGAGTACTTGCCTCAATTGAACAGAGTTATTGACATGAATCTCGTTGGTTTTACAGAGTTAGTGGGAACTAGTGATTTTATACCTTTTGTCGAAGCCTCATCTGGTTGTGGCAGAACAAGCATACTTACAAATGTTATAAGTTCTACATCTCTAAGTGAATCCGTAAAAAATGGATACTACTAAAACATTTGTACTTACAGTAACACACTCGAAATTGTGCGAGAAGACAGTACAAAAATAAGTTCCCTCATAATCAAACAAAGATGGAGGGTTCTTCGTCCAGTTTTCCAACCATCAGCCCTAAAGACCCATTCAATCATTTGTGCCCACTCATCTCCAAATTTCCTTGGGTCTCTAACAAATTCCAAACGATTCGTGGAATTCCATATGGACCTTTAAAACGAGATAAAAACCAATGACAAGCTCTCTCTCAGATCGTCTATTCATTTCTTGATCCAGAATCATGAATCAAGCTCGCTCAAGCCTACTTTTCCTTGGTCTCTTTTAGTTCCCGAGTAAATGGAAAGTCCATCTTAAAATCTCGATGGCGATGATCTTGGATCGATGTCAGATATGCATCAGCATGTCCAAAAGGTCGCGTGAAGAGAGTTATCGAACGAAAGTAGGCTTTCCCACAACGCAATGAATGGTACAAAACGTAATTTAAACATGAAAACGAGGACCAAGAGAGGAAATAAGTTGGAACAAGATCCCTCAAAACCCGAATGTCCAAACAAACATCTTGCGGAAATTCGCTTAACCCGCCAGAGAAAGGAGGAGAGAGATGTAAGAAGATTATGATAATGAGATTCGTGACATACCGTTCTGAAAAATAAAAGTTCAAGAGGGAAAGAGCAAGTCAAAAGGAGCTAAAAAACACGGATCTGCGGAAAAATATTTGATCTCTTTCCCCCCTGAACTTGTCTTCAGAGCCTGTTGGGGGTTTCCCTCGTGGGATTTTGTTTGGCCTTTGATTTGGCGGTCCTTTGTGTTCAAATCGAAATGAATACGCACACACAACACGCGAGAAAACACAAAAAGGACAACTAAATGAGAAGAAAACGCAAAAACCTGAAATAAAACGAAACTCAAAACATCAAAAAGCAAAAGAGCACACACAGACATTAATGGGGGATTAGGACGAACATTTTCCGCTATTCCTATTTCAAGACAACTTTTTCCTCTTTTGCTCAGATTTTTGGGCAAACTTTTCCGAGCCCAGTTGGCTCTCTTTTGCAGTACGACTAGAAACCAGAGACAACCAATGGAGGGATAAAATCAAGAGTGCCTTTGATTTATTCAATGAACCAAAAATTTGCAAATGATGATGAATATCGCATGCGCGGTTGGGCTAACTTTATTCGGTTAATCAATAACTCCACCATAAGTAGCATTTTACGTGTTGTAAAAAATCGATTTGGTTTGTTCAAGTCAATCACACCTTCTGGGAGCATTTTATGATCAAAGAGGCGAGTTCATTATTTTACTTTACTATGTTTACAATCTAGGAGCTATTAACTTTTGATCTCAAATAAATTTAAATGACGTATACGAGTAGTGTAAGATTAGAAAAACGTCGGATGGAAAGTGAAATGTTATTAATGTATTTGAATTGGAAATCGAACAGTTTTATGAGTTCTACAGGCGAAATCGCGAAAAAAAGTAAAAAAATAAATAAATACATATTTTTAACCCTTTCCTGTTCAAGATTTCATAACTCTATGAGTTGCTAGCTCTGAGGAACAAGATGTCTCAAGGAATTAGTCCATCGATGTGGAAGAAAAATATTCGCCAGTGAAACAAGGAAAATGACGGCTGCTTCTACAGGCTAATACGTGTACTACTACTGAAACTAGTGATATTGGTGAACTCAATCAAAAAGTGCTCGTGGTTTGGTTAGGACAATCTGATGAACAAGGTCAGTCCTCTTTCCCATCAAATATTGGAAAAGTGTCTCCATTCTTCTGTAATTCAACTTACCTACGGTGGCGTATCGCACGAAAGTTTGCTTATTGGTGAGAACCGCGTCCACCGCCATTTTCTCGTGGTATTGAGATGTAATGATGGCAATGGTGGGCTGTAGAGACTTTTCCACGATTCGGGGCATTTGTTTCACCACCGTTACTTGATCCTCGTCTTGATGAACACGTCGATAAGCCCCAACACTGGAATCCACCCCTAAAAAAGGCATTAATATTTTTGGTTTCGCTAAACCAATCCAAAACGCAACTTTGAAGGGTTGTTTGACTGTGATTACTCTTTTAAGAATTGGGACTCGGACTAAAGATGCTAGCGTCCTTTTACATTCCATGGTAACGCAGCAAGTGAAATCAGAGATTAATCAACCGTAAAAAGGCTTTTACAGCGTGTTCATTACTATTAAAGGGAAATGATTGGATATGTTACCTGATGATGTGGAAATATGTAGATTTTCAAAATTGGGTTTTTGAATGAATGATCCCAAACAAAACAAACTAAGAGTAATCATTGTCATCATGGAATATCAAATCGATTTTTTTTATTCATATAAGAGTGGCTTCAGTTCGAATCGGAATATCAGACGAGGTTGAATACAAAGCAGAGACCTAATCCAAAGCCAATTTTGTAAATTTGTAGGGCGAGAACCTTTTCAAGCGATTGCCGTGCGTAAAGAAACGAATAAGATGGCTTTGGAAATTCCTTTTCAACATTGACTAGGGCAATATTGATACTCTTTACTTTGATGTAGACCAGTCTGCCGGAAAAGAGGTGGACTCGAAATAGATGTTCAATATTATATTCTACAATGCAGGGTGTTCCAAAAGGCATTACCAGTCCTAAAGTGTCTTAAAATCATACCTCCTATTTACTAGTAGGCTAGAATCTTCTAAAAGTATTTTTACATGACGTGGGCAGCTAACTTACTAAACATATTTTCATGCACACTTATCCGTAAAACTGAGACGTGAACGAAATTATTTATTTCATTGATTTCATTCATTTATGACATGTAATTTCCATCGTCATAAGCATGTTCAAAATAAGCAAACAAATATTTCTTTTAAATTTTGTCTTGTGAGACGGAACCAATAGTTCCGTTACTTTTCATATTTCTGTAATTACTGTACTATATGGACATATAGAAGAAGAATTCAGGACATTTCCCAATTTCAATGGTTCCTAAAAGAGAACCCATGATTTGTCAGTTTCAGAATTGTCAGAAAGAGCAAAGATAGTGAAACCAAAGTTAGAGTGAAGAAAAAATCAACCAAAAATTGATTTTTCTGCATGACCGCATTGTGTAACCAAAATTTCAAATCAACGATTCATGTACTTAAATGATTTTTTTGGGTTGATATACTCTCCAAAATAGCGTAAAATGACGTCACAACAAATCTGAATTGTGTTGTTGGTTCAATATCCAAATTTTTGGTATTGTTCAAAATCATGAGTTTGGGCTAAAATTTGTTTGAATATTTCTCCCCTGCTCTTTGTGATAACGAACACGCAAAAATGCTGGTTTGGGTAGCACTGAGACCTATGGGACTGTTCGTATGTTGTAATCCCCCTTTCAAAATGAGTGAAAACATTCTGTATAATGGTTTGCGTACTATAAAAGATGGGCATTCAGTTCTTTCAAGAAGAACAATGAATGTCAAATACTGACACCAAAACATTGGTCCAAACGAATCGGAGTCTGTGCTGATAGAAGCTGATACTGCAGGTCAAGCTTCCAGAATCTCACAACCATCATGTTGAATATTTTTTTCAAAACTGAAGAAGAATGATAAAGGTCCGTTGCAGATTTATATCTAATTAAAATTATCCATCCTTGGAGCTAAAATCAACAATGCAAGGTCTTTCATTTCTACTTCAGAGCTTAAAAAGAAAGTTCAAGAAGACATAGATTGGAGAAAATGAGAAACATCTTTTTCATTCTTGAATGTCAAACGCGACCAGTGCTCTTATTTGATCTCAAGGGGGCATATGATAGTAGATGATTGAGAGACAAAATAACATATTATCTCTGAATAAGTCATCGGAATGACGTTATGCAATAGTCGCGCAACTCGAATTGTCTCGTTTGTCTAGTCAGCCGACTGGCAAGAGGCCGAACAGGCAGGGCAAGGACGACCGATTTTCTTGGTACTTCCGACAAACAGGAAACTCGTTCTTATTCGTGAAAATTCCGTCCTGAATGGACGTGGTTGTGGCAACCTCCACCACGCCCTGCCCACCGGTTGCCAAAAAACTTTCATTATAATCTGATTTCTGTTAATCCGTACTGCCGTTCTCGACAGTCCCATTGGTCGGATATTTTCACTTGCAGCATTCATGCTACTATCAAAAAAAAAAATCTCACAATGTCTTCTTGCGTGTCCTTCGTCATGGAGATGACTCAGGTAAGAGAAATATGTATTTCATTAGAAAGAATTGAATATGAAAGTCCTTATTATTAGAATGATGATAATGATGATGGAATAGCTAAAGACTGTCAAACGTTTTGGGACACCCTGTTCATCTCAGATTTGTATCATGTACGGTACGCACTCCTTAGCCTTGGTCAAAGTGAGACTCAAGTCAACAAACATCGGGACTGAGTGAGTGTCATTCTTGAGCACTTTCTCCATCTCAAAATTTTTGTTTTCAACCTTGTTTTCAGGACCTTGACCTCTTTGACGAGGATTGTGCTCTTAATGCGCAAATCTGCACACTTTAGGGGTCTTGAGGGTTCCACTTTGAGCATCTCACTTACAAATAACTAGATGTTTACCATTGCTTTAAATCTGAGCAGAGACAGATTTTGGCAACACGGTCAATGTATGTTCTTAGAATCTTGAGTACAAAATAGGTAGAGTTAAAAACATTCTTTTGATATACTATCACATATGTACTCGGACAATCTGATGTCCTGATAGAAATGCTAACATCTTTTTTCTTGCTGTATTTTCGAATATATTTCTTGTCTTTCCTCGATCGGACAAGGGATCTGTATCCAAAGCCTCTCAAGCCAATTAGACTATTATTCAGTCTTAACGATGAGTCATGGCTCATCTCTAGACATCTGAAAAAAGCTTGAAAAAAAGTAGCAAAAATGGGTAACTAAAGAATGAAAGAAATTGACAAAAAAGGTAACAAAAATCAATCATAAAAAGGTAAAAAGAAACAGCAAAGTTTGCTTAAAAAGATGGAAAAAAACCATTAAATTTGAGAAAAACATGCTCAAGAGGTGATACTATATTTTCTTATTTATTGAAGAAAATCAAAGCAATAGGAGAAATGCATGTTTGTGTAAAATAAACAAGAAGTTAGGTGTCGTGAGATTTTTTGTCAAATATGTCAGTCGTGGGTTTGGTGTGAAGTGACCATTTTTTAATCTCATCAAAGCTCATATTCATGGGAATTATGTGATTATATAGAACCACATTCAAGTTTATTTTCAGTTTTTCAAGTCTAAAACCACTGCAACAGCAACCAAATGCATGTCGACCCTGCCATTTTAACAAATGAGCAACAAAAATGCCAAAAAAGGGACAAAAAAAATTCCTCAAAAACGACGTTTTAGGTAATTTATCCAAAACTTGACCGAAAAGGGTAAAGACCTAGGTTTAGTTATTTAACTTCGTTTCCTAAGTCTACTCATCTCTAAACCGATCCAAATTCATCATGTCTAATAGTAAGGACAGATGATATGAAATCGCTGCACGTAGTTTATCATGAATTATGGGACTCCATTTTGCATTGTCATCAATAGCCTCATTTAATGTTCTGCACATTCGCGTTTTCACAATTGAACTGTCTGCGCCTCTCGCAATAAAAGCTCTTATTGGCAGTAAGTTCCCCGTTCCTACTAACGTTTAAAAAACAACGACAATGAGCATATGCCGCTAAAAACAAAAATGCCATGAATGCAAAGAACTCGTTTATTCACAACATCCATCTTGTCTATAGTTGGTAAACCAAAGGAGTGTATTTGAAGAATTTGGCATATTTGAAGATGGAAGGTCAAATGATGCTTGGGGCGTATTAAAAAGAATAAAGAATCAGTTGACTTGCGTTGTTTAAAACCGACCCAAAAAGGCATGATTCATCATCAATTGGAACTTTGATGAGGCACAATCATACCGTTGTTTTTTTTCTCTTTTGCGAGTTTTTAAACCAATGCTTGGGAATGAGTTCCCAGCAAGTCGCGTCATGTTTGATAAAACATTTGGTCACATAATGAGTTCGAATTGTTCCTGAGCGTAAGATTATTCAGGCATCGTTTGCTGTAAAACATTCAATTGTGAAATGCATGGACAGAACGAAAAAAAAATCGCTGTTTCTTTAATCCCACAGACCACAAAGAGTATTTGCTTATTCGAGTGCTTCCTTTCTCGGTTGATGTTGGCATCTCAAATCTTCCGATGATTGTCTAGAATGTAGGCTTTTCATTTGGGTTTCCCCTTGGATCTCACTTGTCCTTTTGCAATGCCAAGAACGTGCGTGGTTCCATTTATGCTTATACGTACGAGTACGTACATGCATAAGACCCGTCGAAGGTTCAAGGATGTTGTAAGTAATGTAGCTACTTGTCAGACTGAGTGTCACGTTTTGTTTTGTTTGTGGTCTCTTTAAGCGAACTCCGTGTTACTACGAGCTCAGCTTTGTCTGGTCCAGTTGTTCCCTTGATCCACTTATGGGAAAAGAGACTTTCGCGCTCAGCTCTTTGGAGGTGCTAGAAAAAGTGACTTATTCCTCGCATTAATCTTAATCAAGACCACGAAAGATAGGAATTAACGTAGCAAGACTTTTAGTGCTTGGCACCAACGGAGGCTCATCTGTTTGGGAGGGAAGTCAAGGAACCCTCTCTAGAGTTCACTTCATCAGACTTACGGGATGTATCACAATCAGATACGCCGTCAAAAAAGATGTGTACAAGATCATTTTCGTGTTACATTGCCTCGACCTTCAGCACATGACCCTCAATCTTTTGATCGTCTTCGACCTCGTAATTCTGACGTAAAAAAGGCCGAAAAGGACGAAAAGGACACTTACCTTCTACACTTGGACCCCCGACTCCCACGGCTTTGACAAGTTGCTTCGAAACAAGCTCCATGACCATTCGTTTCACCAACTCTTTTTCCACCACAAAACGCCTAAAAAGAAGCAGGAACCGTTAGGTTTGTGTGGAACTCGAGAAATCCACCTAGTTCCTTGGAACTCAACTGGATGGAGCTCCCTTAAGAGTTAAACTCCTTGGGAGGTTGTTACGACGTAGTTGACTCGACTTAATTATATGGATCTTGGAACTCCCTTTGGCCCAAGCATCCTTAAGACAAGAGGAACGGACTAATGTACGTACGTACGAGTACATACCATATGATCGCTAAATGGATTAGTCAAGACAAAGTTCATTGGACGATGATCGAAGTAAAAAGAGCATAAAAAATGAACTTGTTTATTTAATCGTTTTAGTAATATGACGACGTCAAAGATAAAGAGAAAATGAGACCTCTTGCTCCCGAACTTGACGTGGGTACCTTTGAGCATCGCTATTTCTTTGATCCCAAGTTTTTCTACAGCATATTTTCTCGAAGCTCGGAGTCGTCTTAGTACTCAGAATTAATGGTGGCCAAAAGTTTGAGGGATATCTTTTGCACAAGTAGAGCTAGAACTTCCAAGCCAGAGATGATACGGGTGGCAAATTCTGGGAGCATGTTTTTTTCCACGAATCGACCGACAAATTTTAGCCAGTTTTTGCTCATGCGAGGGTTCAATTTCCAATTGTTCCCTTCGTTGTTGAATCCATCGTTCCTCTTGGCAACTACTCTCATTTGCTTCCACTGAAATTGATTTGGTCTTTGGTCACTGCTTTTGAGCATTATTTGGTCGACATGGTGAGTGCGTTTGTAGCATCATACGGGTTTTTGGCCAGATTTATGAGCGAGTGCTCAAATTGTGCTGGATTATGACATTTTGTGTCCACAAGGGAATCTGGATTTATTATTGAATAGAAAAAGCCATCTTTAGGGATGGAAAGTGTATTCTTTTCCCGTCTCTATTTATTGAAACCTGGTATTGACAAGTGCATGACTGAAATGGGAATAAATCAGGTCCCAAATTGCAACTTTGGCATGCTCGACGTAATGGCAAGAAATATGTATTTGAGTAATTGCTTTGTTTAATTGAAGCTTTTGAAAGACACTCAAATTTAGTAATTGATTTCTTTTGTCCCCTCGTCACAAGTGAACATACTGAACATAGATTTGGTTGGGAATTGTGTAACTTTTAACATTACGTAAAATCACCCATGAAAAATAATTTCCGATTCTTTAAAACACATTTCAACCGTTTGTACAATGGTAAATAATCCTTTCTCCGATGGTAAGTTTCAAACAATACAACCATTTCGATTACATTGTTGACCTTCTGTGTGCAAAGATGGCCACCACGTAATGTGAGCAACCAAGGGCTCATAAATGTCGTTGCCAATCCAACAGAACTATCTGACGTCTGTTTGAGCCCTCTAATCGGTTAAGTGCATGCATTGCCATCGAGAAAACGTTTGGACAATCTGCGTCGATTGATTCCTTCTCTTGAGGGTACGATAAACTGTGACCTTTCCAATTGGTGTAGGCTCATTAACCATCGATCCAGGGACGACTCTATTTAAGGACGCGTGCGTGCCTATTCTCAACTTTAATATTCAATTCAATTGCTAGAAAAGGCCACCAGTTTCCAGACACATTGATGTGCTGAAGGTCATGTGGTGTTTGGGGGTCAACAATGTTTTAATGTAAAGTATAGAAATGAGTCCCTGACGATGGAGATGGGTCAGACGTTGTCCTGTTTTGATCCTATTACGAACTTATTTGCCACCTTCGGAGATCAGACAAGCAACAACCTCTGAAGAATGGCTGGTTCAGACATTGACTTTGACTGACCCAAATGCTATTAAGCTGGACTTGAAGTTCGTTTTCCACCCCCTCCATACACGACGCAAGACAGTGTTTTGCACGTTAATACAATTCATTGTTTCTAGACACATGATCTTTAGCAAAATGAAATGAACTGATTTTGTCCGCCCCCCTAAAAAAATAAGAAATGAATGATGACAGACAGACAAGACTAATGGTTGAAAAAAATTAGAAATGTGTTTGAAAACATCGAAAGTGGACCCAGAAATGTGCAGATGCTAAAATGAAATCAAAATCTAAAAAAATGACACTCGCAAAAACAAAAAATATCTTTCCGAACTTCTAAGGGCGAATAATGTTGAAATTTGACATCACGACGAATAAAACATACTTGGGCCAAAAGAAGCGAGTATGTTCCATTTTTTGTTATAACGAAGATGATATCAAAGTTTGACATTGAAGTTGACCTTGGTTAGCGTTTGAACAAATGCAACGCCTATATGCAGTATACAGGTATATTAACACAATAACGCTATACGTTGGGTGGGATGGCATGATTATGTTATTTAATTGCAAGAATCCGGATACTATCTAATCATTCGATGTGGGAGTATGAAAGTGACTAGTTACATGTATACATTCTCTCCATTGCTGACAATCTGGCCTCCATAATGACATAACATTCGCTGGATTATTGGTTGTAATTATAAACATATTGCACAATAGAGTGCAATAATTAGACAATCTATTTTGAAACTCATGTTTTGTAATGTTGCTTTAGAGATGTTTTTTAGTTTCCATCCCGTTGATTTTACTCCACACTCACTTTCAATGTCCCGCTTGAGTGATAGCAATTATCTCAATGTCCAACAATCAATAAATCGGGGATGAAATTGTAATTGTAGACTACGCAACAAATTTCCCCACAATTAAGACCAATGGTTATTCAATTTCATGAGAATCCGAGGTCAGAGCTCAATAGCATCCACGATGTTGTTATGTCATATTACGTAAACCTGGCACAAACAAAAGTGGTCTGAAACCACAAGCAAATTCTGCTTCTTTGCTTCATGAAGAAATTGATCATTGACCTCAAACCCACGAGATATGACATGTTCCAATAGGATAAGTCACACACACACACACACACACATCGTTGGTGAAACCAAATAAAAAGTGAAAGATATCAGGATTTGCGGAGAAACAGAAGCATCTAAAAACGACGCAAACAACAAAAAAGCGAATCTTTACAATCCTTTTGTCATTTTAAAACGTACTGAGTCAAAGCGAAATGACGGCTTTTGGAAACTGCTTCGAATGCACAATGAAAGCGCATATTCATTGTATACTTCAGCTTTATACTTGAAAATAAAAAAGTCTCCATTAGTCCCTGACAATCAATCTACAAAATATTTCTAAAAATATCTAATCGGTCGTCGCTCTTTTCGGGCAAATAACTAGGATTCACCCTTTGTTGAGATATGAATAAAAATGAGGTGCTGCATTTGCAAATATTTCTGGCTGTGCACTTTGATTAATTGCTAACCTATATATACCCAAGAACCACCACAGGAGTGGACCGTCAGATCAAAAAATAAAAGTATTTGCGCCGCAATCAATCTGATACGTTTTTCTTCGCACAAATCGACTATTACTAAGATAAAAAAGAATGGCATAATCACGTACAGCAATGGGTGTCGTTGAACTGATTTTTAACTTTGATAGTCGGATGACGAGGTATAATATTTTGGAGTATCAAACTTCAGTGGAAGAGGTAATTTTCTTTTTGAAAAATCTAATTTTATTTTGAAATTGCGGTTGTTTTTTTGCATTTGAAATGAAAAATTAATATAACGTGAAAAAAATTTCAGGTCTGGCCATCACATCATCCAATTTTTTGTAAATCTCCGGATCAAATTGGTTCTCCCTTTGTTAGTGTGGTTAGCGGTTAAAAGGTTCCTTTAGCAAGAGGCCAGGTAAAAGGACCGAACCAATGACCTCTCTCACCTTAGGAAACTTTTGAACAACTTTTTCTAATTCTTATGATGATTGATATATATTATGCGTACGTAGGGAGACTTATTAATCCCAGTTTTAGTCGCTCTCTTTGATTTCCGGAGGTTCTTTTTACATCCAATCCGAAATCATGAATAATATTCGAACCAACTTATCCATTCATAAATTCATGAATTCACAAAGAGCAAAAATTGGTCTTTAATTGACACAATATCGCAGAGTCGAACGATCACCTCTATTGAAAGTACTCCCTTCCACACTCGATTAGGACAAAAATGTGGGCACTCAATTCTAAAAAAAAATGTTAAATGGCCCTAGTCGAAAGGACACCATTTTCAAACTTCGCTCATTCATTTCAATCAAATTCCCTTTTTCCAACTTGATTAGTTTCATATTTGACAGGTCTTATGCCTGGTTTGTCCATTTCATGGTGGCACTTATTCATCGACTTACCTGGACATATCATCCACAGTCAACGAGTTTGGGTACGAATCCTCGATGATTTCTAGGATATCCTCGGCCGTGACTTCTTTTTTGGGCACGTCGCTTCCTCGTTCCTCGTCAAGAACTGAAATATATCCAATTAAGAGGCAATGAATGCTGGACTCAGATTGATCAAAGCTTATTTCGGCACCCATGTTCAGTGTTCGCCCACAGGACTTCTTAATCAGTTAAACTCGTCCAAGCACTCACACGAGTCAGATGGTCGGTCGTTTGATGGATGGACACAGAAATTATACATTGCCCAAAGGATGCGAGACCAAATTATCCCACGCTCTCACAGCAAGTGCACGCGTGCCTTAAAGTACTGTACTTTCCAAACCAAATCCAGTACTACTCATAGCTATATGAGCAACCCCACTTTTTCAACATCGGTCTTTTAGGCCTTGGCAACATTCAATTTCAAGAACGTTTTCCTGAGTCTCGCACCTGATATTGCTCTCACCTCCATAACAACACGGTTTAAGGATCGATTTGTCTCACTCAGTTTGGCTGTCAAGCCTTGAGGCTGTTCCCAACCTTCAATTGCAATGGGAACCAATTATGGCACAAACAACAACCACGAGGTTTCTGACCCGATAGTGAGCTTGCCTGAGAAGGATAATATGGTTGTCAATCACAGGTGATTGGACTGGTTGGTCCCTGACTAAGGCTGAGAAAACCCCATTGCATCATTCTAAAAGCATGTTCCGATATCGGAAAACTACCTGTTACGACCAAATGGCGTACCTAAAAACTGTTTCCATGTCCAAGAAGGAAATAGGAGGTTGCGCGAAAAATAGCAGCAGCAAATGCGGAATTGACTTGATCTTTGATCTGGCAATCAATCCATATGAGATTATAAACTAATCTTGGATTTGAAAAATCCCCACAAAATACGTCACGAATCGATTCCTGGCTATATCAAGCGCCTTGTTGAAACGCTTGGCTGTGACTATATGAATAGCTTAATACGAAAATACAATTTTGCTATTTGTCAAGCTTAATTATCAAAAATGTACTTGTTTTTTAGTATTTCAGGCAATGTGTTAGAAACTTTGGTTAGCGGCCCTCCCAATTTAACAGAGGAAGTAGGATGTGAGCTTATAAACTTTACTATATCTACATGTAGCTCTTCCTTGACTTTCTTGATCCTTGCTTTTACTTTATCATTCGCATTAGCATATAGCGTAAGGGCAGGAATGGAATCAAGGAATTAAGGTAATACACCTATAAGAAAGACGAGCTCGCTAGCTTTCCTTCTTCATTGAGATCTCAATTCCTTGATTGCTCAAGTGTCAATTCAGCAAAAGGAGGTGCAAGGAGGGTTATTGGAAATTCGACTTTTTAGCACACGCCACATCATGTCATCTTAAGACATAATAAACCACACGGGAAGGTAAGATTGAGTTAGAAATGGCTCTTAGGATCAGTTGTATTCGAGCTTCTGCATTCCGTGGCAAACGACAAACCTCTGGGCGGAGCAGAAGAAGAAGCAGAAGAAGAAGCAGAAGGCGAGCAAGTCGTAGTTGGGGCGGGGCCAGATCCATTCACAGATACCAGTTTTGCTCCAAACACCACTATATGAGCCATGAAAAATGCCCAAAGATCATCAATCATTGACTGATCCCAATTGAGCTCGACATGACTTCCCCGGTCGATATCAGTCTACGTACATGGCAGATTCCTAATGATATCCTATCCGGACAGTATTCTCTTACCTGGTCGATTGGGCAATTCATCCATTTCTTTCTCTTGAGTGAGTTCCACTTCGATCTTGGCCAACATGGAATATTCGTGCTGCATCAGCTTCATGATCTTCTTGATGAAACCCACATAATCTGCCAGAAGATCGCACATCAGTCACCATTTTTGACATCCATCTCCAAAGGCAAACCGGGCCGTACTCACCTCGCGGAAAATCCGTGGGACTGACCAAGGTTTTGAAGAACTCTTGGGCGGAAAAGGCCCTCTGCTCCTCCGGATAGGTCTCCTTGAACCAATAAGCTATAACCCGTTTCTCTTGTGTGTATCGTTTCGTCTGGACGTTGATGAGAAACACGCGGAATTCCAAAGACAATTGAGGCGGATTGATCTTGGAATCTGAAACATCCGTATCATACATCCTATGGTTGGTCGTCATTAGAAATCTTCTCTCAAAAGGTTGAACCTACCATCTATGGCACTTTCCTTGTTGACCACGATCCCGGCATTGCTACCGCCGGCAATGTGGACTTTCCCACCGGTTTTGGCCTGGATCAACTTCCGCTCCATCATGAGAGTGGTCGACTTGGCAGTCTTTTTCTTGGGTGTCATCACAATGTGTTCTGAGGAAAGGTTCAATATCATCCATGTTTCACCCCATATATTTATACAAAAAGACATAAAAACATCATCCTTACCTTCTCCGGAGGAAGCCATAATGATAAATTGGACTAGATTTCGGGGGAAGGGAGGGGATGTTCCTCTTGCTACCTTGTTTTGGCTGTTTTGGAGTCGCACAAGTCGTCTTTGTTTTGGCAAGTCTGAAGTGAGCTCATTGATCACTCCCAATCATCGCTCTCATATTCGGTACCGACTTTCTTGGCAAGTATTTATATCTCGACATACTGTTCCCTAACTGACTGTCTGAACGTGTTGGTAACCGAAGGCTGCTCACCTATTTCCCCCACCCCTTCGCACTCAAACACATATGAAACAAAGTGCGGAAAACTTTTCCACTTCCACTTGATCAACTATAGTCCGTAATAGCTCCTCAGAACAATCACACAAGTCTACAACAACATGGAAAAAAGCAAGGGAGCATCAGAGGGACCCCACTATCAAGTGTGTAATGCAATAAAAGGGCTCCCGTCGCATTCGTGTATTCGTGTGCTGCCCTCGCCGGTGTGGCTCTTTTCCTGTCTCAGAGACTCACAATTTCGGCATCTGGGTCGTCGAATACAGGGTTCGGCGGGCCAGGGTAGGCCATAGAGGGTAGACGTTGAGCGCCGCAGGATCGAGGTTGCGAGATTTAGAGGAAAGGGAGGGAAAGGTCTGGGCTGCCAGTTCTGGTCGGTCCCGGTGAATTCAGTGGAACAGGGGAGGAACAAGGGGGAATGAGAGGGAGAAGGAGGGAGGTGAGTATGAATGGGTCTTGGGTGACAAGACCGATTCTCGATGAGAGTGAGTCATGAATTCCGACAGCCTCTTTTAAGCACGAGTTCCTGGGATAGATTCCTCCAATAGCTTGGAGACTAATGGGAGTGGCAAATGGGACATGTTGGCGGAAAGTGCCCTTTTACTCTTGACGCACGGGAAGAGGTCCTGATGGATTGTGGTCAATGATCCACCAGGGTAGACAATGGTCATCAATGGGATCGTTTTGGGTTGGCCAATTTACCGTGCAAGCGTATATGCTGATGGATGAACAAAGAAATGGAAGCTCTCAAGAATCTATTGAGCGTGAAAAACATTCTCCATTACACAGGCCTTGTCTACTTGTTTACCTTAGGTCAAATGGATTTTTTTCAAAGCTAGTCACCACCCTACGTAGATACCGAGTTGCTAGATTAGAGGCGAATTTCCCTGCTTGTTTCACGATATGATTTCTAACATGAAAAAGCAGCAAAGCTTTTTATCGTCGAGATTCCATGAAAGAAAGTTCAATATTTCAGAGGCAATCCTCTTTCAAGTCGATACCAGTTGCAACAAAACCGTTCCGAGTAAGGCCCATCAGTTAAGGAACCTCTTTACCGTTACTACTAATGTGGGTCCAAGAGATTCCAGAGGAAATATTTGCTTATTATGTATTTTAATATTCAGAAGAAATCAGAACCAACAGCGGTTAGAAGTAATGGTCTCTGCCCAGCCTTTGATTTAAAACCTACCAACGGATCAAAGGCTACAAAGTCCCTGAGAACATTTGAGGGTAGCAAATTGAACAATGAAGGAGTACGAAAAAGAAGAGAGGAGGACTTGATTGCTCAAGCCTGAATTCACGAAGGCTAAAAGGTGCTTTCAAAACGCACGTTAAGCCTTCACGGTCACTTGGATTGACCCTAAATCCTGGGTTGGGTCAAAGCTTACAGTATCAGATACCTTTCGTACCTTATCTGATCACTGTACAGTCCCAACTTCTTTAATCCCTGCTGAACTCATTGGAGCCCAAAAAGGCGACGTGTTTTTCAGATGTGATTAAACAATTGACATGTACAGAATTAGTTAGCATAGGGATACTATCTCTGGACGTACATGTGCTATAGTGCTATCCAACAGCAAGTTTGAAAAGCTTTATCGACCTTCAACTGAATATGCTCATCGAACTTTCCATCATTTTGAAGGACTACACCGAAAACCTTGAGCATGTCTCGTCCTGCTCAATATCTTTAGCTCCCCTATATATATGAGTGGAGTGTTCCACGGCGCTGACCCAATGGTCATTGGGCAGAATCTCATTCAATTCAAGGCCATATTCCTCTCGGCGCAACCCAAGAGTAGGATGCATTAGTGTAGATTTGAGTGCATTGCCATATATCATACAGTAATCGTGCAGAATAAACCTTGTTGTGGCATTCACAGAAATATTTTTCTGATCTGATGTATAAGGCAAAGAGCTAAAAAGATGAAATCAGGTGTCCTCAAGTGACTAAAATAACGCTTAAATAGGGTAAACTCAAAGTCATTCAAATTCAAAGTGAAAGTTTTTCAATTTTTAGTGTTGTCTATGTGCTTTTCGTCGATCCTATCATATTTCATTTGCTATTTTAAACAGAACCTTTTGATATGTTCGACCAAAAAACGGAAAATATGCGCATTCACAAAATCGAATGTCATGTGCCCGTACGCTCGGGCATTCATTCCTTTCATGTCCCGGACATCATTTCATTCCCCAACTTTACAGCCCTCCATATGGGTTCCAAAGGGTATGTTCTTGACGTTGGTTATCCCCAGTAAAGTGCACAAATTGAAAACCATACCTAAATTTAGCTCTTTCGACGTAAACCCCCTTACTCATGCTAAAAAGGAGATCACTTTCAAAAAAGATATTTTAGATATTCTTTCGGTGTTCATCAAAAGAACAACGCTTTTGAAATTTGCTTAGAAGTTTTGATTTCATCATTTTTTAAGTCTTGGAATTGAAGAAATTCGTAGTACGTGAGCACAACTTGATGGATTCGAATTGTAATCCATAGCATTTGCACAATTTAACCTTTATAACCCAGGATTTAGGGTCAATTCTAGTGACCGTCGAGGCTTAATGTGCGTTTTGAGAGTACCTTCAAGCCCTCGAGAATCCAGGCTAGTAAGAACAATGAAGGTCCCCTTCTCTTCGTTCTCGGGCTCCCTCATTGTTTAATTTGCTGCCTTCAAATATTCGTAGGTCGTATTTAGGCGTTGATCCAATAGCAGGATTTAAGTCAGACTTGGACAAGTTTTTGACTAACATTCCTGATCAACCCTTTATTCAATGGCAAACCAGTTTTTTTTAAAGTGAAGGAGTGAAACTTGGATCGAGAAAAGATCGTACTATACTACTCGTATTTAAGTTGGATTTTTCCTCGATTTAAAATTCACTCCTTTGCTTTAAACGAACTAGGCTCAGATCCGCGAACTCTATTTCGCTGGTCCATCAATGAATACATGAATTTAAAATCCTGTAAAATTAAGTCTGCAAAAAAAGTTTTAAAAAGATTGCTTTTAGCTCAGGTCTCTTTACCCTGAGAAATAGCTGAGATAAAGCACCCAGAGTAATTATATTTCATCTTGAAACCTGCATGGTTTAGGGTATTAATTTGGTGGTCCAAGGTATGATTCGTCTATTTATTACTTTTTAATCATTTTATGATGTTTGGTCTACCAACGAATTTGAGTTGGCAGACCGAGCTAGTCCTTGAATGTAGAGTTGATTTGGAATGCTATCTAAAAACTTGTTCAAGTCTGACTTGAAAGATGCAACCGGATCCACAAGGCCTACGTATTCCCTACGAATATAAGAAGGAAGTAAATTAAACAATGAAGGAGCACGAGAAAGAAGAGAGTTAGACTTCATTGTTTTAACTAGCCTGGATTCTCGAGGGTTTGAAGGTGCTCTCAAAATGCACATTAAGCCTCGACGGTCACTAGAATTGACCCTAAATCCTGGGTTGGGACAGTAGTCATGGATGCCTATGAAAACGTACAGTATCAGAGCCCTTGGGAATACCTGGCTTGACATCATATATGTCACTAAGAGACCTTTCAACTTTTACTATTTGATTCCTAGCATGAATGAAGCTTCTTATCCAATCAAGAACCTTGCCTTGAATCCCAATGTCAAGATCCAACAAAAGGCCATTATCAGCTTTATCAAATGCCGTGGCAAAATCAAGATAGAGGTCATCAACAGACTCTTGTGTTTCTAGTTCCTCAACAACTATTGTTCATTAGGTAAAAAAGCCAAAGCTGTGTTTTTGACAATACTTGTGGTTTTTATGGAAGTTTAGTCTCTTTGATTACTGTTCAGATTGCGATCCACTGGAATCAGAGCATACTGTTATTAGAATATTTGTGTCCTGCTTAACAAATTGCTCAAGATACCTTTGTATGCCATAGCAATATAAAGCATCTTTGAAATTTATTTACAACTTTATTTGCATCTTGAGGTCCTTTTTTGTGCATAATTTTGATAACCCGTAGTCATTAATTATACTTTTAATTTTTTGCCTATAATGCCCATCACTGTAGGAACGCAAAATTCATTAGAAGCTAGTAGGACAGGTCGTTAAAGAGTTCAGGCACAATTGAGGCATGCTTTTGATATAAAAAAGTAAGACTATTCATAAATTTATTTCATGCATTCAAAATTCAATCAAGGTCCGGTACACAGACAGAAATTCTAGATATGCATGATTCAATAGAGATTAAAGTAATCAAGATGTAATTATCCTTTCTATTAAAAAACAGCATTCAGTAGCACGCCTATTCTAACTCTTGAGTGTCTTGACACCCCAGCGGTCTAATGGTCCAATGTAGAGGGCTTGCCCTCTAGTCCAATGGCTTGATAAGGGCAAGTTGACGTTTGATCAATAAAATAATGCCAACAATCCGAGACTATCTGCCATATAGGTTATGATATCCGATGAGATCTCTTCATTTCCCAAAGTGGAGGAAGGCACACTGATAAGCGTTGATCCATTCACGCTCAGGTTCGATGACAGGTTCAAAAAGGCCGGAAGAGGCAAATACTAACGCTTTTCGACAGTGGGCTTCGTTGGGCTTGATCTGGTTGTCTTAGAAAGAAGCCATCAATCGGTGGTGGCTGAATGTTGTATAATATTACCGTGAATTGAGCAGGCCGCTCTTTTTGGAAGATGACTCTAGCATCCTCAGACACACCTCGGGTGATTCCAGCGAGTAAAATATAAATGTGACTTTCAGATTGATGAATTCAAAGTCCAGCAATCTTTAATTGACGAGGCTCATTCGTTGCACAAGTATGAAGGTTGATCAACTCAGCCCTATACAATGGTTTTACTGATTGTTCCCTTGAGCTCTAGGTCTACAAAGGGTTCTGCTTTAACTAAAAAAATTAAGGACCTTTAGTGTTACCATGTAGCATCATTGCTCCTAAATTTCTCAAAATGAACCAACAAGGTGCTAATCTTCATTGATGAATGCATTTACAAATACTTCATGAAAACATGAGAAGTCCAATTGGCGAATGGTTAGGCTCTCGAGATTTAATCACAACAATAACAAGGACGCCCCTAGCGGAGGTTGAGGGCATAAAGTGCGTCGTCTAGAGACTGGCTTTAAAAAAAGGACGAGTTATCTTGGTCCTTGAAAATCATTGAAATGGGGCCTTCTGTTGAAAAATTGAAGTCACCAATATTTTCCAATTGGAATTATGGATAAGTTTTATATTACAAGAATGCATCTATTAGCTGTTCTTTGCGAGAATTATCTTTGAATTTATCTTAAAAGCTTCCTGTCAAACAAGCCCTGCCTCCACATTTGCCAAGCTGCCTCGGGCATCTGTTGCTTTACGCTGTGGAAGAAAGGACAAAGAAACAGGGTGCTCCAAGACACACCATGTAAACACACCTGACCCTGATTCCATACTAGGTATATGATGCTTTCAACAAACGGCATTAGGGCTACTATGTAAATGAAGGGCGGGCCCACATGCTGATGAAATATCAAGTTCCTCTACAACTTGAAGGACGTGTAAAGGGACAGTCTTGTCAGCTGAGGCTCTGGCTTTTGCTGCTTTTCCTTTGCCATTTGTCTGGAAGCACTGCCGTCAAAAGTTCAAGAGGACGCACGAAGTTCAGTTCTTGGAGGACGCTACTTTCCGTTTCGCGAGAGTCAAATGGTAGTAGTTATGATCGGTTTCAATTTGGCGCGATACAGAAAGTTCGCATAGTGCCCGTTAGGTTGAGCTTTCGTAGCCCACGGTCGAGGTCACCAGGCTCGCCAGAATTAGTCGAAGCGTCGCTTCCGTCCGTGGGTTTGACTCGTTTGACCTGTTTTACCGACGACACATTGATGTTCACTCAGTATTACTCCACTTATGGTTAGCCCGAGTTATTTCTAATCTCTAATATATCGACATGGGGCCATTAACAATTGCTCGAACGCCACGGAGCTGGCTATAATTCAGACAGATTGGCCAACCTGAAGTCAAGGTGAGTAGGTGTTCAATCTTCGAGCGCATGGGCAGTTCAGGTTGACCCCACCTGGGCCCATCGAGACATTATTTTCTGGTGGCCTTTATTTTAAGGCTTTAAGGATTTTGCCTTTACCTAAAAGTGTAAACTTCCCAATTTTGTCTTAAATCCATTCAATACATGATGCTCCTGAAGAAGTTTCGCCCGCTCTTTTCAGTCATCGCTTATTCATCATTGTGACTCCTTGAGCCACGAGACTTAGAAGCTGAGCTCGGTCTGCACAATCCCTCTAGGTTTCGCTAAGCATGCGCAAACCATTATTGACGGGCCAGTCCAACTCTTTTCTCTCAACTTCATTCACAGGCAGGGTGGGCATTTCATTTTTGTCCACTTTTGTCCACCCCTGTCCAAAAGTGTCCAAAAGTGTCCAAAAATAAGGGTGGACAAAAGTGGACAAAAGTGTCCAAAAGTGTCCAAATGTGTCCAAAGTGTCCAAAAATACGAACTTTAAAACTACAAATATAAAGGATATTCTGTATGAAACCTATCCTCTACTTCAAAAATTGCTCATTGATGGTTCCAAGAGCAAGATAAGTCTTTAAAACCTTGCCATATACCTCTAACATACCCCAAAAAGGTATTTGAAAGACAGGTTCTTAACTCTCTTTTTTTTACGTTAGATTAGAAAGCAAGCAGGGAACAGTCTCCCTCTAGTAGAATGCAGCTGTTGCAAAGGATTAAAAAACTGAAATAGCTAAACATTATATTCTGGTTATCTGGCTTCATTTATTCAACATTATTAACTTTTTGCAAAAATGTTTTACTTAAAATCATCAGTCATTTGGGATTTCTTCTTAAAAAATACTAATATTAAAAATTGAATTTCTTACGAATTGCTAAAATCTAATAATGACATATTTTCCTAAACTTATGGTTTTTCTTCCATAAGTAAGTTAATTGAGACATTGTTAGGCATATATTTAACTTTTAAAGATGCGCTTGATGTCAGGAAATGAGATTCCCAATGTTTCTTAAAGAACCTATATCTTAGTTTTTAGATGTATTATAAAAGTGTAATTCATGCACTCCTTATAAATATGTTATGTATATTACAAATATGAGAAGTATTATTGGATATTTGATATTCAGCTCCTAAGCTTTTTAAAATTTATTTTAAATCTTTGTTAAAATTACCCAGCCACCAAATGCCCTGATTATAGTGTGGCTTTGACTTATTAACATTCAAAATATATTAAAGATATTTGTTTTGACTTTATAAAGCTGTATTGTATCAAGATAACGAATTTCGTTAAGTGTATATCTTGGAAATTAAAACGTTAGTGAAAAGGCTAGTTGTTACTTCATATTTATGTATTTGAAGAAAGCTTAGATTTTATTGATTACTGATTCTATTTGCTGGTTCACATCTAGATTTGGTAAAGAAATAACATGATTTAGGGTTTAAAAGTGTTTGCTTGTCAATCCCTTTTGCACAATTGTACTTAATTTTGGACACATTCTGCCCACTTTTGTTCACTTTTGTCCCCACTTTTGTCCAACTTTTGGTCCACTTTTGTCCACCTTCAGTGCCACTTTTGGACACTTTTGTCCACTTGGTGTCCAAAAGTCACGCTAATTCTCAAAATTGCCCACCCTGTTCACAGGGCCGCTAGCCTTCGTGGCTTCCAGTTTGGTAGTTTACGTGCGCTAGGTGGTTGGTCACCCTTTGTGCCAGCCCAGAAACCTTCGTCTGCTGAGTGAGCAAGTGAGCAACGTCCGTGCGTGTATAGCAGTACGTACATACCGTACATACGTACGTAAGCCGTAAGCTTCCTTCGAGTTACAACAGTGGACTGGGCTGTGCATCAACACGATCAACACTCTTAGTATATTATTAGTATTATTGTATTCTCGTGCAGGCAAGCAGGCGTGTGTGAGTTCTGAGCCGTGTTCTGATTCTCGATTCTTATCCCGGGATTGGGCCTTTCTGCTCGGCCTTTTCAGTCTGGACCCTGGCTCTTCTCTTTCCGGATTTCCGCACATCAGGCTGACCTGGGTCCAATCGGCCCGCCCATTAGTCAAAGGGGGGTGGCTTGAGAAGGGTGGGAGGGGTGCGGCCCACAGGCGGCCCTAGCTAGCCAGCTCGGTTGATCGATAGGGGTGGGGGTAGGCGGTTGGGCGGGGATTTAGGTCCGTAGGGGTGGGGTAGATTGGTAGGGCGGCGTTCTCACGTCGACGACGAGGGCCAGGCCATGAGTGGCGCTTGGGGGCCGGGTGGGGGGCCGCGAGGTCCGCCTCACCCGCCCAATTGGGGCTACGGCGGCTGGGCTCCGCCTCCGCCGCCGGGACCCGGTCCTATGATGTACGGACCGCCGGGAGGCCCGTCGGGTTATTATGGCGGCTGGCCGGCTCATTCGGCTTACATGGTAAGTTCATAAGGAAGGGAATGGCCTATTGTCAGTGGCAAGCTGGCCTTCTTTGTATATTTATCACTCAGTCATTGAGGGCCCGATCATGATTCGAGTCGGGAAAAAGCCTTTTCACAAACCAAACGGATGATGGCCAAGTCCCCCATGAACTGCTTTCTAGTACAAGTTATAGCACGTTTTTGTCTGGGTTAGAGCCGATCTCCCAACGAGAAGACTCAGGCTAATAGAATATAGAAGGGTATGAAAGTATTGTATGCGACACCTTGCCCGAGATAAAGAATGACTCACGAGCTATGAATTTTGTGTCAGATCCGGGAATGATGGCGAGTCAAGCCCATGGCGTTTAGCTGGCCGGATCATGCCTAAGAAGGCACCCCTTTAACCTGACGTAGCTGGTCGGGTTCCCGTGAGAAAGAAGGCAAGTTTATTGAGACGGAAATTGTAATCGTATGTAGGGACCCTTTTTGAAATGAAGACACCCAAAAGAACTAACTGGTTGGGGCGACGTAGGTGAAGGTAGTTCAAAAACAGGACATGATAAACTTTAACACACATGTTTAGGCATTGATTGTAATACATTTTGTGCCTTCTTTTTATTTTGGTGGGTTTCCAGTTTCCATCCAAAAATGAAAGAAAAAAAAATGTTTAATGGCTATTTCTTAAAATAGGATTAAGAGTCTTACTCATAGAGCCAACTGAATGGCTCAAAAGTAGTATAACTAAGAAACCGAGGCATCAATATATGCCTTCAATTTTATGTCAACAGGTCCAAAAGCCCGACATACAAGACGGTTTGAAAATTGTATTTTCGAACATGTACAAAACTTGACTTATCCCGCCCCCAAAATGAAAGGAAGGAAAAGTACCATCATCCCATCATTTTGTGGCCACCAGCAATATTTTTAAGCTCCTGTTCAATCATTCTCCCTGTTCCGTGTTCCAGGCTCCGTACGGCGCGGGATGGGGCTCGAATCCCAATGAGCCCGGTATTCCGGGCGAAGAACCGCCCGCTCCACCCGGGGCTGAGGCTGCGCCCGGTGGTCCAGCTCCGCCCAGCACTGAGTCGGGTCCTCCCGCTTTGCCGCCCGCTCCAATGGATATGACTCCGGCCTCGTGCGTCAATGGGGTCCAATTCAATATCCATGGCCAACGCATCCCGGGCTTTAACCCAGTTCCCACGCAATTGTTGGCCCATCCTGGGCTTGGAGGTCAAGGCGGGGGCGGCAAGAAGAAGAATAAGCGGAAGAAAGCCCAGCGACCCAATGGCGGAGGGTGGGCTTCACCTGCGGGTCCCACCGTCGCTACCCAGTCACTTCAGTCAGAAGCGTCTATGCCTACCACCGGGACTGTGGCCTCGGCCGCCTCGCTCAGTGCACCGGTGCAGTCGCCTGGTGTAGCGGCAGCGGGCCTAAGTTTGGCTGCGGCTTCGGGCAACAATGCCAAGGAGTGGCCGCCTTCTCTGCAGTAAGTGTAACATCATTCAATGTGAAGGAGTTCAGAATACAGTCTTGCCCTTCCTGTCTGTCTAGGTTTCAAGAAAACAACCGAAGGCTTAATAGTATCCCTAATGTTGATGTATTTTGTAATGGTTGTTAATGAGTGCATCATACACTCACCCTGACGCTTTCAAGACTGAGTCCTTGGTTTTCCTTTTTAGGGAATACGTAAACCGATGTTTCACCAAATGTGCCACTGACGTCGACAAGGACCAAGTTCAAATCATTCTGAAGGGTAAGATCACGAAGGCAGCCAGCGATGGAACATTGTGGAACAAAGATTGGGCCAACGAGCCCTTGCCCAGGTAACATTTACTTCTTTCCATGTTAAAAGATCTTGCATTAACATTGACCTCAATTTTCAGCACATTAAGTACGGATTTCCTGCAGAAGAAAGAACCGGCCACTCTCCAGCCAGCCTTGGGAGCCAACCAATCTATGGCCAGCCGATTGGGCAATTCCCGCGGTTTCGGACGGAATCGCTTCAGCGGAGCCGGCCCCTCGGCTCGATCCCCACCTCGTCGCCGGCGACGCGACTCCAGTAGCTCGAACTCTTCTCGTGGTAGCTCTTCTCGTCGACCGGGTCGTCGTGGTGCCGCGAGTCCGGACTACGGCAAGAACCCCAACTGCATCCCGTTAGGTAAAGCCGGAAAAGGGAAGAACGTTGGCAAATCGGCCAAGAAGCTTAAGAAGGAGGCCCAGAGTCAGCAAGAGCGTTTGCTGACTCAGTCGACCAATGGTAGCACGCCCTATTTTTACACCAATAAGGGTCGCGGGCGCGGCCAGATGACATTAGACGCAGATCTGGCCACTCGCGAACGAAAACAGAAACGAGCCGCCCGATTTTTGGAGAGCGCCAAACGAACCTCCAAGAAGAGTTCATCGATTCAATTGTCCAAGTTGAACAATCAGTTGTTAGACTTCGAAGAGAGCAATCTCCATTGGGAGGATATGCATATCGTGGGCACCTGTCAGGACTTGGAGAAGCGATACCTTCGATTGACTTCGGCCCCCGAACCCCACATGGTCAGACCCGTGTCCGTGCTGAAGAAAAGTCTGATCATGGTGACCAATCATTGGAAACTGAAGCAGGACTACCATTACGCTTGTAATCAAATGAAATCGATCCGGCAGGATTTGACGGTACGCGTTCAAGATCTCCTCATATACTGGGAAGATTATTGTTCCCTGAGAGTAACTTAATTTTGGTGTTTTGTTGATAGGTTCAAGGAATCCGAGACACTTTCACTGTGAAGGCCTACGAAACGCATGCACGGATTGCATTGGAGAAAGGTGATTATACAGAGTACAACCAATGCCAGAGTCAGCTGAAGGTGCTTTACAATGACATTGGCGGAGACAACCGCCTTGAGTTCACTTCCTACCGGATCCTCTACTACATGTACACCAACGACAATGCAGGTAAGGAAGGTCATACATAACAGTCCAAGGCCCAAGACTCAAGAGTGTTAACGGATAGAGTGAATTGCTGAGAATGAATGCCTGGTTCGTTCTTTGCAGACCTGACTTCGTCCTTGGCTGAGCTGACAAAAGAGCAGAAGACAGATCCGTGCATTGCCTTTGCTTTGAAATTAAGGAGCGCCTGGTCGTTCCGAAACTACAATAAGTTCTTCAAGTTGTATTTGGAGGCTCCTAAAATGTCCGGTTTCCTCATCGATTGGTTCGTGGGTCGGGAGCGGAAGAAGGCCCTTACGTCAATCATTAAAGCGTAAGTAGCCAAAGATCCAAAAATTAAGCCCGTTTCCTGCTCATGCCTGGAATTTTATTCCCACGTGATTATTTGCAGGTATCGCATCTCAGTCCCAGTGTCCTACGTTGTCAGTCAGTTGGCCTTTGCCAATCTCGAAGAATGGGTCAAGTTTTCGGAGCCCTTCAATCTCAAGTTTTCCGATCCATCCAAATCCATTTTGGATTGCAAGGCTAGCATGGCTTGTCTGGCCGAGCTGCAGTGATAAAACATCTTCTTTTTTTTTGTAACGCGCAGCGCAAGTCTTAAAATCAAGGGGGATGCCACGACACACCCGCAAGTCGTGCCAAATTGGACGCGCAAAGATGAACGTTCCAATGACTCTTTCCAGGTCCACAAATAGGGCTGTGAATATTGCTTCTTTTCATTTTCATTTTTGAGCAATATCCTTGATCGCATCAAAAATTCAACTGTAATTGATTTAACGCGCATAAATAAGATTTCTTCAATTGTGGGCCTGATTCAAACGTGGGGTTAAGCCAACATTGGTGTCGCATCTGGAAGTAGAGCTATGAGCGGTTGAGAGCTTCAAAGATTTCTCAAGAGGTCTGCCGAGCATCCGTCCACCATTAGGAATTGACGAGAAAGAATAAACCACGGCTAAGAATCATTGTTAACCAGTGTCCCTCGGCACCAAGGTCTGCCTCAATATCTCAAGGCCTACCAGAGACTGTTATTATTGTATGTATCAAAAGCCAATCAAAACCAAGGGGCTTTGTTATCCTCTCAAAGGCTCTTGAACAATCTTAGCCTCTTCATAATCCAAGTCTATTCCCAGCACCTCTGCCCTTCCACTTGTCCTCTTCCAGTTCGAAAACCAACACCGAAAAAGATATTTCCTCCACATTTATTTATTAATAAAACAGGCCAGATATAAACGATATGTCTCTGTCTCTCATTGACACTCGAGGATGCTAAATATCACGACATAATTGTCGTTCGTTACGAATTGTCCAGATGAGTTGGCGTGACAGCTCATTTTTAAGAAGAAGAATCTCTTCCCCTGAGACTTGACGACCGATCGTGCAAGCGAACAAGCAACCCTTGCTTGCCATATATTGTTATTACTAGAAGGGATAGTATGCATAGTAGTGCTATAGCTCTCTCCAAAAGCCACCAATTACAGACTCAAACGCTCTCTTCCATTTTCAAGCGTGTCGATACATGTACATAGTACGTACATGCGGTGTACTCGGCTAACCTCGAGTTGGTTCGAGCTGTCTGAGAGAGTGGCCCAGATTTTAATTTGCCAATTAGACCATGAGAAATGTTGGGTCATTGGCGAGAGTTCATGTTCGAGGAGAGGGGACAGGAAATTTCCACGCCTTCCGCTTGAATTTGGGCGCCGGATTGTCGAGAACTCTTTCTCGAGTCGAATCTGCTCTTGCGTTTGAACGGAAAGAGGATAACGACAAGGAAGGTTCCACATTTCACACGTGCAATTACGGACCTGGGATCATACTGACTTCTTTCTCCTTATCACCGTTCATCGCATGCAGCCCAATGGAAGAAGTTCAAAGCGATAAACGACGATCTTGACGACTCATTTGAGCGGGGTTTGTTCAAGCCTGTGGTTTCTAGGAATCTCGATGAGGCATTTGGAGCGGGAAAATTAGAGGCGAAAGCCATAAATTCAGAGAGATAGCCTCATCAAACCCAATGATCACCGTCCAACTCACAAGGGGAAAATGATCCAATTTCACACCTTGGAATTGCAACAAAGGCCAACGAGTCATTTAACGTCGGCACGGCGCGACTCATTCTTGGAATTGTAACCCAGAGCAAGCTTTAATTAGTAGTAGATTTAAAAACTCGGATTTTTTATACTTTAATACTTCAATATCGTTTTATACAAGAGACATAAGTATTTTGGATGATTTACAAAATACAGCTCATTTAAGGGGAGCCTCTTATGACCAGGATGTATATAGGGTACAGGCGAGGAGCTAGCTAGCATAAAAAGGTCAAGGATGCAGGAGATCCTAATAGTAAGACATTGACAAATCAAAAAATCAAAGATTAAAAGAGATATTTTTAAATTGAACACAGATCTTCTCGTCCTTAGATTAGCCCCACAGCTTGATCCACATCGGGATCATACGAATGAGAAATGCAGACTCCATGGTAAATGTAAAAATCATGATCCTTCATCTGATCCGAATAGATATGATCACTTCCAATTGTCGGCCTGATTGAAACATGAGGCTCGAACAAGAATGACGTTGAATATGGAAATAGAGGTGGGGGAAAGCTGTAGGGTTTCAACAATTTGAAGTCCATTTGCGATTCCCTACATACCTGTTCTTTGCTAAATAGGGCAAGGATATTTTTAGGAGTCCTCGTATGTAGCGTCACGCATAAATCTTTTTCGTCTGAGGGTAAACACAAAATGTACAACCGAACATTAACAACTGCATCATGCTCCACGTGCGAAAATTAATCCAATGATCTCAAGAGATCACCAACTGATTTGCATGGGATTGACGGTTAACAAGCATCCCGGATTTCAGAAAAAAAACCATGTACGCAATATCTAACCGACAAAGCATTACAAATCGATTTTTAACCTGAACTCAAAGCCAAGTGATTTCATTTTCAAAAGGTGACCATTTTCAAAAAGGGTCCTCGAACAGTTTCACTTTCTCTTTTACTCCTGTACAGAAATGAAGGCTCTCTCGAGAAAAACCCACGCCAGGGAAACAAATAACTCGAGGTGATTCGTATAACGAGTGAGGAATGCAATGTTGACGCCAATTGTTCCAATGAAGGAATGCGAAACATCTTCCTTCATCTTCCCCTCTTTCTCTCGTTAAACCCCGTCGGCCCAAGAAGAGCACTCTTCATAAAGTTCCCCATTGGAGAGAGACCGGGCTAATTGTCTCTGCTTCTGCTTACAGGTATAGATAGGGGCGGGGGTGGGGAGGCGTGGGGCCGAGACCTGCTGGTTCGGATTTCTTCCTCATTGGCGATGGAGATCGTGTCTGGTAATGCTCCCCAAGTTGTTTTTGAGATTATTATTATCGTTATTAGCGCTTCAGCGACAACGATAACGATGGATGGTGAGATCCTCGGAACGGTGGGAACGCGACAAGAGTCTGCTACGCACGTACGTTCATTTGTGAATATCCACAGAGGCAGAAACAACACTGCTTACTTCTTGAGCGAAATCTCGAAATCTTGAGATCTGTTCAATGCCTGTTTGTACACAGTGACTAGCGACAGGGTTAAGAGACCCAACAAGAAGGATCAGCAATTGCCAAGAAGGTTCAAGGGTGATGAATGGCTATTGAAGCAAACATTCCCAGGTCTATTTAGTTCATTTCGAGATCGTTTGGCGCTAGGCTTGGAATGAAAAGCTGATCTTGATATTGCTTTCGTCGAAGTGAAGTTTGGCGACAAGTTCAAAAGCCATGATCCTCGGCATCGGCGAGGTCCCAATCGCTATAAGTCTTACTCATCCTTACAATGATTAAACACCAAAGTGTTGCGAAAAACGAATGAGAGTTGAACAGTTATTTAGGATAAGGTCGATGTGGAATGCTAATCAAAAACTAGCCAAGCCTGATTTAGAATTTGGAGACGGATCAACAACGTATTCGAATACCCTACGATTGTTAAAAGAAATCACACTAAACAATGAATTGGATCGGATTGAGCGAAAAATAATATCGGATTCCAATTGCAAAAATCAGTTCAAATGGAATGCACGAATTTCGCATGCGAAGCAGACCCCTTACAATCAGGCTGGCAAGGTTAGCGCCCAACACAGTTGGGGACCTGACCTTTCCGGAGGTGATGTCCGGACACAAGTTGTCCTTCCCGGTCAAGGACGTGTTAACACCCCATTGTCCTTGGCCCGACATCCGACACAAAGTGATCAAAGAAGGAATATAGATCTCTCCACTTGAAGCATTTATATATCATTTACTTATAAAGTGGTTCGTCTCAAAGTTATGTCATCAAATGGTTATGTAGCTGACCAAGAGCAAGCCGAAAAATCGAATTTTATATACCTCACGCGGCATACTTAAGTTGACAAAATTTGAATTTAGACTTTAATTTTATTAAAATTAGGTGTAGTAAGGGCTAATTTCTATATTCAGACAATGTTTTGATGTATAAACTTTTCTTAATATTTTGAACGGCATCATTGACAATCAGGCTGGCCAGGTTTTTTTCAGCCAGCAATGCTAGCTCGTGCAAAATCGATGCTAAAAAAATGCTAATTGGAATTCGAAAATGCTAGAAAAATGCTACTCTTTTATAAGAAAAGCAAATTATTCATGGTGCTCATAAAGAACTTCAGTTTCACAATTCAATTATATTTGGCACTCTTTGACAGGATATGTTCAGGCGACATCTTGAAAATTATACTTTTAGAAAAAAAAAAATTTGAAAAAGGCAAAAATCTAAAGAAAAACCTGGCAGTGAAAATTGATTCAGTTGCGTTTATGATATTCTCCTAATTTTGAACCCTGAGACTTAGAAGGGGACACCAAAAAGTGACAAGTTTTATTTGAGCAAAAATGTATTTTCAGGATTTGAACAAGGTTTTTTACGCACAATTAAAATTGATCTTATCGGCAAAAAATGTTCATCTTGGGCGAGATTAGATAAAGAAAATAAGATAAAATGTTTTTTGATCGTGCATCATGCTTCAAAGCGGAAGAGCTGCAATAAGTTTCTTTATCCATAGAGCTTAATTGTTGTCAAACTCTTCTATTTTGATTTTTTTTGCTATTTGTGAATCTTGTGATTTGGTTTACCTCAAATGTGGGGGGGGAATACTTTTCGGAGAACAATGTCATTAACCAAAACATGTATGTTTGTTTGAATTTTATAATGAAATTAACCCATACTTACATTTACTAAATGATTGGTACTTCTTCATTAAACACTCACTAACCATTTTAATCAATTGTTTAATTTGTGTTAGCCAACCCAAAATCTATTGGTAAACCAAAAATCTGTTTACAAACAGAAATTAGGCTAAACCTCCTTTTGAATTGAGAAGCAATTAGAATAAATCATTTTGCATCCTTCATGTAAAGTAAACAGTGGAATTAGCTTTTTGGCTACAGCGTATCAATTTCATTCAACGGGAAAGGGATCCTATGAAAGAACATTGCTAACACCGCCAAATGTAGTTCACTTTCTTTTTTTTCTTTTGCTTTTCTTCCTTTTTGGTCATGTTTTGAAATGATGAAGTGAAATAATGCTAGAAAAATGCAAAAATGCTAGACAAGATCTCACAATGCTTGGACTATGCAAATAATGCTAGTTTGGTGCTAAAAAACAGAACAATGCTAATAAAAAAATTGCAATGCTAGCGGCTTTGAATTAATGCTAATTTTCAAAAATTAGCATCGAAAAATGCTACCTGGTCAGCCTGTTGACAATGTCAAAAGAAAAGTTGTGACCGAAATGACCTCACGCGGAATAGGGGTCTCATTCATCGCAACAAACCGGGGAATCGCCCCCCAAGTTATCAACGATTACCAGGGCGATCACTGAAGTCGCATTTTTAGTTTCAAAAGAGAACTTAACATTGTCAGGTCCATCCCCCCCACCCTCTTATTGGAAATATGGTGGTTTCTCCTTCAGTTCGGCACGTTGTCAACCCTGGACAATTTATTTTCAAGGTATTTTATGGTCCTGCAATCAAACTTTTGAAACTAAGACAAGGTAGAGGAGTGATCTCAAACCTGCATTATTTTTTCAAAACTTTGTTACCACTCTATAATGCCATTTAATTTGACCCAAGTGCGTTTTGGTCCTAATGCTTATCTCCACTCCTTTAGAGCAGAAAATACCAACCACATCCAAAATCAGTGGGCAAATTTTGCTTTCACACCTTTTCTTTTACTCCACTATCTTTTAATACAGGGATCCTCACTTGTAAGTAAGATGCAAGAACAACACAAAAGTAAAAGACGAAGGCCAAAGCACATTGGGAGCTGAAATTTATATGAGCATGAGGGAATCTCCAAATATTGATTAAAAATATTAATCTTTTTCTGTGTTTTGTGCTTGGTGAGCTTGGTGTTTTGTTCTCATGATAATCATTAGAGCATTATTACCTCCTTCATGTTGGTCCACCCATTTCTAGTATGATGAATCCAATATCATTTACATGGATCCCTCACTTTCTAGCTTCCCGAATCATTACCAAAACATCATCGGATGAACATATTGCTTATGGATATAACAAATCAAGTATCCAGCTGGAGGCACTCCTCTTGTCTCAAACATGATTTAATTTGAAACCGGGGCCGATCAGGATCCAGGGATTAAATGTCATAATCCAGTCTTCTTTTTAATGGAAGGTTTAAGGTTTTTTGATTGGCACGCCCATGTCTCCATGGATCGTCAGACATTCCGACTCTTCACAACGCCACTGAAATGCGAAGACAGCATTCCTGAACCAAGAAGTCACGCAATCGTTCAGTACCTGAACGACACTGGAAATAGTTCTTCAGTCTGCGGTCTGTCACCTGAGATGAGGCTGCCCTATGATGAAGCTGATTTTTGGCACCGCTGAACTGAGACGGATCTTTTTGTCGCTGTAGTCAATCCAATACCCCATACCGTGTCTGTGTCTTTTGACCCGAGTGCTGACCCTTCCACTCAATTGTGAACGGAGCATTGGACACTTTGGCCAACTGTTGTCGTTAATGGAGAGTAGTCGCATCATCGATCGACCTCGCTCCTCATCTTTCCGTTGTCACAATGGCCTGACCCCTCATTACCCTGGGCAAACGGTACTCCATATGAACACAGACCGGGTGGAACCCCTCCTTAATGATCATAAACTCATCATAATACTCATTGACCCTGGATGAAAACGGATCTCTCATGGCATCGATCCGTAAAGCATGCATCAAAAGTTCGGAGAGAGCGAGTGTAAAAATGTCCAGACCCACTCGTTTAAGTCGCACCCGCTGGATTTGTCCTCTCCACAATGACGATGATGGGTGATGGGAGGCTGTTAGAGCGATCCAAGACATAAATTTGCGGGTGTGAATAATGATGCCAAGATGGCCTCATAAATCCAGAAATTGGGCTGCCTGAGTTTCCCGTTACAAAGAAAGACGTGACGACGAAAAAAACAACCGCAAAAGCGAGGAGAAATTTATTATCTATCCAATATGAGCCTGGTGAAAAGAAAGCCAACGAGCCAGTTGAGTATGCGGTCGGTGAAACAAGTGAAAAATTGGGGGAAATATTTCCTCGCGTAATGAGCTCGTCAACGTTCTCGATCCTGATTGGGCGAGGGGTTTCGTGCCTCGTTTACGCTCGGCCAATCACAACACCGCGGAGGAGGAGCTCTTCTCTTTAAGAGAAAAGGGGGAAAATTCCCTCAGTCTCAGTTGACGCTTCGTCAAGCCTCGTCTCATTGCCGATCATGGCTAAATTTGAAAGTGACTCCTCGCCCAGTGGTCCAGTCAGACGTTGTTCCACCAATGGATCCCGGTTTTCCATCGACAGTTTACTCAAGACCAAACACCCAGATTCTGAGCTGTTAGAGCGGGAACGGAGGGATGGCATTCCCGGTGGAAATGACACGTTTCCTTCGGAGACGGGTAGTGGATTGGCTGAGGCTAATCCGGCAATCACCGCGGCCTTGTTCCAAAGGTTCCCGTATTCGGCCTTGAATCGCAATCGAGAAGATTTTGGCGAAGGGCCTCTGAGTATGGGCCAATTTAACGAAAGGGTACGACATGGACGGGATAATCAGACCCAGTCACCCCCGGGCATACTGCCGTCAACTATGAGTATCCCTGTGGAACAACGCATGGAGAAGGGGCCGATGGGCAAGGAGGATGAGTCAGGTAAGTCATCACATGAGTAATGTTATTTTCTTGACAAGCATCGAATTTTTGGCGGCTAGTCTCAAAGGCATTGTTAACCAAAGACTTTTGTCTCTGGCCTGGAAAAAACACTTGGTTTTTCCTTAAATAAGCAAAACAACGTCACGGTTTCTTTGCTTAGGGTCAGTTTACATTTGGGATCACATATCAGGGATATATAAGGTTAATATTAATTCTAACATCTATATTGTTATTTAATTGATTTATTTGGACTCACAAGGGCCACTCTTGTTTGTAATGAATGAAATAACATCAGAAGTACGAACACAAGTGGTTTCGTGTAACAACAAGGTTGGGCGATATAACCTGTGAACAATTTCAGTCAAAAATTAGATGGCTCAGGAGCTTTCAAACGTTTTGAAATTCCAATATAAGTCAAATGAGATTTTTGTCAATGAATTTCATCAATTTGAAGTTGAATAATCGCAAGGACGTCAGAACAAATCGGCTGCAGGTTGATACAAAAGTGGGTTGTTGTTTCAAAGAAATACGAATCGATCCAAATCCAAATGACTACACGATGCTCTTTTTAGGCTTTTTTTTATATCTGGGACCTTTTAAGATTTTATCTTAAATGTTTGGAGATACTTTTCATCTAATAGGAGAGCAATTGTATAATTGGAAAATTCTCCATATGGTCCACAATATCAGCTGGCATATAAACGCCTACCTTTGAATTTTAGATATCGTAAACTATCGAATAAATGCGATATTTATGATCAACTTTAACATATATTGCAGACGACATTTGCTCAACTCAGGGTTAAAATCAATGTATGGCAACGCTTTCATGTATGAATTGGTCCAGATTTTTTCTTCTGAAGTTGTGTGAAAAAACTGAGACGCCATGGCCGTTCCGAAATTTATTCAATAAATGGAACATAACTCGAAATCTTTAAGAGTTTTTTTGCGGTAAATAGTCCTTACGATCTTAACCCTACGGACGACAATTACTTCCTCCTTATTTCAAAACTGGACAAAATTTTGTTTCAAATATATGTCTGTTTGCTCTGAACTTGAATCCAGAAATCCATTTAACATACGTAAAATGGCAGGAAAATCTTAGACCCACTCTTTTGTGTTGAACATTATGTATAAAGCAATGGCTGTTTCAAAAGAAGCAAGCATGACCAACATATGAAAGGTACCAAACAAGGTCAGGAATGGGATTGAGTTGAAAGGAGGCCACAGTGCTTTTTGAATGAAATACTCGAAGATTGAAACAAATCAAGGATAGTGGTGTTGTGTCAATGGGCCCAAGACTTTCAAAGCTCGCTTCACTGCACGTAATAAGACAAAACATCCATTTCGATATCTGGTCTAAGATCAGAACGACAGGCAAACAGCAAAGCCTGCATGCCTTGACTGAGCTCTGCTTACCACAATTCAGCAGACCATATTTTTACGAACTTCCTTATTGCTACAGGGAATGAGTCCGTCGCAGTTCAAGATGAAAGAGTTACATATCTTTTCTACCTATTAATTCTTAAAATATCTGATCCACCAACAAGTCTGGCTAACTGTTGCTACAGGATCAACCCCTATATGTATATGCTAAACTCCTTGTGAATGCTTGAGGCACTTGCCGATGTCTCATTTTAAAAATTCTTGGACTTACTTTTTCAATGATCCTTGTCCAATCATCATATCAGGGACATATGATTTTTGACAAGGTAGCGCATTGTAAAATCTTTAGAAGTTGAATCTTGATGTGAATGCCTTGATCTTTTTTAAAAACTTTGTCATTGCTCGTTGAACTCTCGGGTCTTAATAGTCAATAGCCATGCATTGACTACGCAGATCTCGTAGATCTAAGACGACAACTCTCTCGGACGCGAACCTGGAATGATAATGATGCGATTTGGCCCTGATTGGCCCTCATCCCGTCTCTCTCTCTCTTGGCCCCTCAGTTAAGCCTGCGGATGGATCATGCATGGGTGTTGAATTGCTTCAAATCGAGGAGCTTTCCAATCCAATTTAAATTCCTCTGGCCACATGATTAATCTGTGTTGCCGTCCTCGTTCTCCAAACGCACCAGAAGAACCTCTCATGAGGCCAATTCCGATCCTAACGACTCCGGACTCGTCCCAATTAGCGAGCAATCATACCCTAGAATAATTTCAAACATTTCAATAATGACACCCGTCACCCGTGAAGAAAGATACAACAGACGAGGCGAACGAACAAACTTCACTTCACTCGAGTTCGGAGCATTCCGAATAAGCAACCTGGAACATGCCTCTTAACCCCATGATCGGATTTTGAAGACAATATCATGGAACCACACAAAGCCGTTTGACTTTGATACGAGCCAGACGCGATCTTAAACGGGAGATAAGATGCTTCAGCTCTTGATCTTTCAGACTAGACGTGATTTTTCCACCTTTCTCCCACAAAGAACAACGTCAAGCTAGCCAAGACATGAAAGGCGTGGAAAACGCATTTTACAATTCCCCCTCCTCCTCCTCCTCCTTCTTCTTCTTCTTCTTCTTCTTCTTCTTCTTCTTCTGCGCCTCCTTAACTCTTTTTTTCTCTTCTCTTTCACTCCTTTCCTTAAAGCTAACTGACACGGAAATAATGACTCGGGTATGGAATTTGCTTCAACCGACGAATGACTGCGATAAATGGTGCCGTTAAAACAAGACGCGTCTGAAATCGGCTAATGCGAACTTTTCTCTTCAGCCTTTTTGCTCCGATTCTCGGGTCTTTCTCCAGTTCTGTTATTCACCATTCATGACAATTGAGTTCGAAATCACTGACGAAACATTTGTAAAGGCGTTGCTATTTGACCCCAAACTAACCCCATTCTTCGTCTCATCGAAAGGTTTTACTTACATATTGACTCATGAAAGTTGGGCAATCAATTGTGAGCCAAGAAATCAGGGATGTTGTAAAAGAAGCAGCGCTAAAGATGTCTTATATATATATATATATTGGCTGAAGCTAGGAAACAATCTCTTCTTACAATTCGTAGTCGTTGGGTCAATTTGCCCTTAGCCGTCTCTCTAATTGGAAATAATGAGCTATCACAAGTTGTGAAGTGAGGGATGTGCTCTAATGATCTTTCGTCAGTCCGCGTGATGAGAACAATCCGTTTGTTTGTGGAAGCTATTGACCACCCACACTCTCTCCTCAGCTGAGGGATCAGAGTTTGCTCAATCTCGAGAGTATCCTTTGAAATGAGAAACAAACTTGGAAAGCCATTGACATTTGGGACTCACTCTCGTTTATGTCAAGCCATGGATGGGAACAACAACTTATGTGAATTTACTTAAAGATGAAAGATGGCGACAGTCATTTGAGATCTGGGAGAGAAGTCTCAACCCGTTAGTGTCGCTGACAAATTCTTCACTGAGACAGTCTCGAAAATGACAACATTTTTGGATCAGAGACTGTTTCTACACTGTACTATGTACTCAAAGCAGAGAGGAAAGGATACCCTTGTCATTGGATACGCGACACAACTTGAGATGAACAAGTGTCTGCACAACACCACCAGACATTCACACCATCACTTCATAGTGGGAACCCGAGGGGTTGGATTCATTTCACAGCTCTAATTTAGACCGATGTTATGTCACTCTTTCAGGCGACGATGATGATGAATCGAATGGCTCGGCCGATGACCGAAAGAAAAGGCCTCGAACAGCCTTCACTGCAGCCCAGATCAAGGCCCTGGAATCGGAGTTCGAGAGGAACAAATATTTGTCCGTCTCGAAGCGGATGCAACTCTCAAAGCAACTCAAGTTAACGGAAACACAAGTACGTACGTGGGGGAGATTGGTTCGAAATGAGAAACTCGTGTGGGAAGCCATTACATTTTGGGCTCAATTGGTGGCGGCAAACTAAAATAAATTTTCAAAGTTATGAGCGTCTACAAATGAATTGATTATCAAAATTTGATTTGTCGAGTTGGTACTAAAGTAAATACGGTAAATAGCTCATTTCAGTCTAGTTTTCAGATTAAGACTACAGTTTCTAAAACACAAAATATTTTTGCATTCTGCAAATTTGCCTCCTTCATTCGCTTTAACTCTCACACTTGCCGCCTCCGACAAAGAGATATTGGCTTTTATTCGGTTACTTTTGGACGTTCAAGGACCATGACGGTTTTTCATTTTCAGATCAAGATCTGGTTTCAAAATCGACGAACAAAATGGAAGAGAAAGTACACCAATGATTTGGAGGTCTTGGCTCAGCAATATTATTCGAATTTGGGCGTTTTCGCTCCAAGGCCCATTTTCGTAGGAGACCGGCTCTGGTGAGACTTAAAAAGCCAACTATTTCGCTTAAATTACCGGGCCTTTAACGCATTTGCTCTTTTGGACACACCAGGCTTTTCAATACTCCCAATGGGACTCCAGTGCCGTTCCCAAGTCAAGGTCCCCTACCCGCCAGTGGATCGCCGCACCAGCAGCCTCACGGCAGTCCGCCCCATCACGGATTATTCCCTATGAACTCCCCTCAACAAGCTGGATTAGGCTGTCATGGGACAGCGTCAGCTGCTTTAATGCATCAGCATCAAGCCACTTTGTTAGCGGCGGCCGCGGCCGCTGCCCATTCTGCCGCCTCAGATCGGCCTTTGCCCCCTTCGTTTGAGCCCACGTCTGCGACCTCGTGTATGTCTGGCATCCGACCACTTTTGGGATTGATGCCGCAACTGGAGACCTCGCCAGGGCGACCCAGTTCTATAACTCGCGTGTCGCCGCAAGCCGATGACATGATTTCTGTCAAGGAGGAGAACTAACTGGATTGATGCAACGCCATGATGGTTGTTTTGTGGTGATTGATTTTTCATGTTTGATGAATTTGCCTCTATTTGAAAGAATAAAGCACAACATGTCGAGAGATAGGTGATCCCGCTGATAGTGAGAGGTTCTTATAATATAACGAGTTCCTTATTTCAGATGTTACAGTGAGAGGTTCTCGGGAAATTGGGTCTGAAAAAGATTGAGCGTCTATAAAGACATGCTTGCCTCCCCAAAAGACACGTCCTATTTCTAAAAAACCAGTGCTTGAGTAACACCGTTACGAGCAACGCTTCGGGTAACGCGTTACTTCTCGGCAAAAGCAACGGTAACGGAACCTTGCCTTGGATCCCAATCTAATTAAGTCTATTCAACAATTAACAGTCTAAATTTTACACCATTTTGAGATGTAACTGAAAGACAGTTACTTTTTTCTAAGAAGTAGACACGAATAATTGTGATTTCGAAATTTGCGATTTCGCTACTTCTCCTACCCTGAGTAGACCAGACGAAGTAGGAAAAAAACCAACATGATAATTCTATCATTGCTAGACATTCAATTACTGATGAACCTTGATTATCCCATTGAATTTTGTTTAAAGATCAATTGATAATGAATTGCTGCACTTGAAATTTATTTTGAGAGCTCTGGTAATCTTGATCTTTTAAATGCATTCACTCGAGTTGAAGTTAAGTTACCGAAATTTTTATCGTTTGATTTCTAGAAGAGGTACGTTTCACTTAGTTTATAGTTTATTCACTGGCTCCTTATTTGGTAGCTTGTTCAACGGTTTTGATGAATTGCTATTTTCCAACGTGTTGAACTGCCCATCAGCTTCATTAATGTACCATCATTCATCTATTCAAATGTAGCTGCCCAACCCATCCCTCAAACCCAACCATCCCCATTAGCTCATGCTTAGCCTCCAGTGGAACGTAGCTTTGTTGATAAGCGGGATTTTTTTACGGTTGGAGAGGATGGTCCAAGATCTTGTGAACTTGGTCCGTCAAAAGAGAGGCCCGTAAAGGGGTTATATTTGAACGTGCATTGTCTGATTTCTAAAAGAGACAGCACAAAAGTTAAGATCTTAGAAGAACTAGCCGTTGAAAGAGAGATTGCATTCATCTCTATAACGGAAACCTGGCGTCGGCCAGGGGTCTTAGATGAAGAACTAACCATAGTTGGTTTCAACTTAGTTCGTTGTGATAAAGTACGTCCTGATAATCCATATTCCCACATGGGGGCGTATGCCTATATGTTAGGAATGTTTTGCACATTAGTCATGTACAAATATCGAATGGAGAAGTGGAGGTCTTAGTTTGTCATATCCGAAGGCTAGATCTGTCTATTGTAACAATGTATAGACCCCCTTCTTGTTCAGCAAGCTCTTTTACGTCAGCTCTCCAATTCACTGGAAATGAGTTGGATCCGGCAGTTTGCTCAAAGGTTTTCTTTGTAGGGGACTCTAATTATCCGGCTAGCATTGTAGAGTGTGAGGTTAGTCTCGATGGGTATATTCCCATTTTGAAATCGACATCTCAGTCGTTTGAAAAGCTGGAGGAGTTTGCGATCTTGCGCAATTTCTCCCAGCATATTGGTGTAGCCACTAGAGAGAATAGCGTTCTCGACTTGGTCTTTTCCAATGACCCTGATCTGATCCAGTATGTCATGTGACGCCCAGTAATCTGTCAGATCATCATTTTCTCGAGATAGGGTCGACCATTACTCAAACGCCGGTGTGCTCTGAAGTAAAACCGGTTAAAAAGGTCGGTCTGCCTACGTGCAAGTTCAAAGATGAACATTGGCCGTTTATTATATGTAGAAAGATTAGAAGAGCTGGACCTGATTTCAATTCTGAAACAGGAATCGTCCATAGATGCAGTCATTGATAAACTAGTTTCAGTTTTTAAGGAAGTATGCTCAAATTTAGCAATCTCTGAATGTGTTCCGAAAGTTGGTACATGGAAAAAAATTCCAAAATGTAGGAAGAATTTGTTCAAAAAGAGTTGCAAACTAGCAAAAAGGCCGAAGAGCACTTACAATCAAGTAATTTCAAAAGCTTAGTATTACTGCCCGTCTCTCTTCTTATGCTGACGATACAAAGTTAGTTCTGGTAGGAATGGTCAAGATTCCAATAGCCTTGCAAAGGACTTAAATCGAATCTACTCTTGGGTAACTGAGAGTAATATGGCCCTGAACGGAATGAAATTCCGCTCAATGACATTTGGGTCAACTCCTTTAAATACTCCACTTGTAGATAATGGAGGTAAAGATATTGAGCAGGTCTCATCTATGAAAGATCTAGGTGTAGTCCTCCAAAATAATGGAAAGTTCGATGAGCATATCCAGTTGAAAGTGGATAAAGCTTTTCAAATGTGTGGTTGAATATATCGCACGTTTAAGTCCAGAGATAGTATCACGATGCTAACCCTATACAAGTCGATTGTGCAGCCGCATCTTGAATATGCCTCGCCCATTTGAGCTCCAATGATTTCAGCAGGTTGGCAAAAGCTCGAGCAGGTCCAAAGATGTTTCACTAGGATTATCACAAGATTGAGAGAGCTCTCGTATTGGGAGAGGCTAAAAAATTTGGGACTGTACAGTGTTCAGAGAAGGTACGAAAGGTATCTAATACTGTACGTCTTCAAAAGTATCCGAGCTTTGTCCCAACCCAGGATTTAGGGTGACCGCTAGTGACCGCAGAGGCTTAATGTGCGTTTTGAGAGCACCTTCAAGCCTTCGAGAATCCAGGCTAGTTCTAACAATTAAGTCCACATCTCTTCTTTCTCGGGCTCCTTCATTGTTTGATTTGCTTCCCTCTAATATTCGTAGGGAAAACGTAGGCCTTGTTGATCCGGTAGCATCTTTCAAGTCAGACTTGGACAAATTTTTAGATAGCATTCCAGATCAACCCTACATTCAAGGATTAGCTCGGTCTGCCAACTCAAATTCGTTGGTAGACCAAATATCATATAAAAATTGAAAGGTAATAAATAGACGAATTATAACCTTTCATTTTAATAGTACTGGGGATCACATTCCCTGTAGCGGTTAGAAGAGCCCGTGAAAAACCAAACCAAAAGAAGAAAAACAATATCAGATTCAAAGCAATGAAGAGTTTGAGCACCGTCGAGTTTCAAGAGCGAATCCAACTTTTTTTGAGCCACGGTGTCCAACTTTCGGGATCCTAATTTCAGGCCTATGTCCGGCTTCAACTCGATCGAACAATAATCGCCATGACCAAACCACGCCGATCGAAGGAAATGGACTCTAGAGAGCCTAACACGAGGGAAGCAGCGGCCGAAATTAAGTCAGGGATCTTGATGGTCGGTGTCTTGTGTATTCTAATCGGACTGTATCATTGGATCATCACTTTGGTGTGGAACAACATGGATTTCGAAAATCCTGTACGGCTAGTTATTCAACACGAGAGTAATTTGATAACCTAGCTAGATAATATTGAGCCAACCAACCTCTGAGTCATGTAAACCCAGTTTCTTACTATATCAAATAGCGCTGCAGTGTGCGTAGAGGAAATAAGTGAGAGGGAATGAATATCAAAATCTATGACTTAAGACTTAAAGACTTTAAGGAATATTACTTCAAGAGGAAGCTAAATCCACGTGTTATACAGTAGACAGACCTTTTTGTGTGTTTTATGACCATAAAAGAAGGGCAAAGACGGCGAGTGTGCTAATTTTAGCGTTGAGTTAAAAAGACTTGAATTTGTGCTCCAATGAAATAACTTTCCTTATTAGTGAAAAAGGTGTTTTTGGAAATTGTTTTGGAATGCCCGAATCAATCCCAATACACCTCACAGAAAATGGGAATCTCAAGCCGGAATAAGTTACTAATGTTACGTGAGGCAGCGCCTAGTGAAAAAAACTCGACTTTCATAGGTTCAGACCTTTTTTCGAGAGAAAGAGGCAATTTAGCATATGTAAAATTGGTGAGTAATAGTAGTTTTTTGGGGGGAACACATACCCCCAACCTTTTCGAGAAGGGCACCCTTGTGGAGGGGCAGGAAACGTGTTGGAAATTGTATTAAGTTTGAAGGTGAGGGATTGTGAAGAGTATTGGCAGACTGAATAGTAGGAACGGGTAACACCGTCAACTGGGTGTCGTGGGCGGAGTCACCATTAGAACAATAAAAATGACCCTTAACATAAAAAGGCGTTATGAAAAATCGCGAAAAAATGCTTTAATTTACCGGAAAAAGCATTTACAGTAGAGCCATTTTTCTGTGCCATGCAATTATTCCATATCTTTTTCCATTTGATAGTACCCTCAAGTGGCGACACTTTTAAATTTACAAATCGATTTCGGTCACTTTATTCTTAAAAAAGAAGTCTCTCACTTATGTACAATGGCAAATGTCAAGACTTTTCATAAGGTCGAGCCCTTCTTTACTCGTTGTATTTTTTTGACACTTGTAAACTCTTTCTGTAGGCTTGTCCCATTCACGGCGGGAGTTTGCTGACTTGGTTGGATGCTACGGCCTTCTTATTGATCACAACCGGCCTTCAAGGCTTGGCCTTCAGTGGAGCCATGGGTCGCTTGTCCGGAGATCGAGGAATATGTTGTCAGGACATTTGCGGGGGCTTCTTCGGCAAGGGTGTTTTCTACTTACTGTTCCTAGTTCTGTACCTAAGTTCTATTTATGGGATCATAACCATGGGAGATCTCGTTCAGAGTGAAATTCAGATGGACTTCCCGAACGTTCGGAAGTCGTATTGTCATCCGGTCGTGGTTTACTCGAGTCTAATCGCCATGTTCGCCCTTTTGATGGCTTTTGTGGTCACGTTGGGATTCGTGCTCATCTATTTATGGCAAGCCCTTACTTGGACGAAAACTCGACCGAAAAAGATATCCTCCTCTTATTATCTCCTGGAATCCAGAGCGAAAGGAGAGCGCGATGACATTCTGAAAGATCTGGGGTTTGCCGACAAGTGATCAGAGACTATTTTCTTGACAACGAACATGAAGCTTACAAAATTTATTGGCTTAGAAGTTCTGCAATGTGAATGAATACGTCAATTTCTTTTTTATTTGGAACAACGCAGTTTCACTCCTCGAGTCGATTTGATGAATACTCTTAGCGTTTAAGTGGATTCACTCCATCCTGCTTCCCATTCAACGCTGTTATCCAAAGCGGGAAATTTTGCTCTTAGAGCCTGTCGCATGAAGCTTGCTTCGGCGAATTCGTTATTCGAGGACTCGCACCCGATATCCAGATCCAAATTCTCTGACTTGATGCGTCCTTGGAGGAGTTTGACTTCCATTTCGTTGATTTTTTCGAAATAGGCCAAATCTTTGAGTACCTTCAGGTTGTCACAACTGTCCAAGAGTAGGTTGACCCCTTTCATGGTCATGGCTTTGCTCCTCTGAACGGTGAGACTGGACAGATATTGAAGGCCATTCACCGCCAAGATATTCACCACACAGTCATCGTCAATGGCCGTGTTCATGCCCATGAAGATCTCCTCCACATTCAGACAAAGTCCCACAATCAGGCACAAGAAGCTGGCCGAACAGTTGCTCACGATCTTCAAGCTTCGGAGAGCGAGAAAAGGGACCATCATGGTCTTGAGTTCTCGCTCAGCCTCCATCTGCAAATACCGATCAGACAATCGGAAGGCCACATCTTGGTCTTCCTCGGTGAACCTGTCGATGAACTCGACGTTGTGGAAACCGAGACTTTCCAAATTGGGACAAGTGATGGTCATAAAAGCTAGGGCTTTCTCGTCCACTTCTTCCACGTGAACCATACTCAAGCGTTTAAGACGGGTCCCAATGGCCTCCAAAAGATCACAGAGCCCATCGGTATAGAACGCTCCTCCCCAAAGCTCTAGATCCTCGAGTTTTTCAAAAGATCGCAGAACGGAGAGTCGACTGGACGTGTTTTGAAACATGAACAAAATCTTTCGGATCTCGGGGCAATAGAAGTTGGTGAGCTCCATTTGCTCCTCGGAGTGGAAGTAGTACTCCTCGGAAGCCCAAAACTCTTGGATCTTGAATCGTGCACTCATGCCTAGCGAATGAAGATGATCTAGCACATCGCATAAGAAATCACCACGGTCAAGGTGACACAATCGTTCAAGGCCAAGTAAAATGTCAGCCTGTCCTTGAGTGCTGAGGCCTGTCTGGAAAATGTTTATCTCTTCCAGATTGGAACATTTCAGGATGTATTCCACAGCGTCGTCTTTGATTTGTTTGGACCGCTCAATGTCCAGAAGCCGCAAGGTCCCGCCACAAGTCTCGGCCAACACTTGCAACACATTCAGAGTGCAGTCATAGCTCAACGAGAAATGAACGAGATGTCTCATCTGGGGAATCCCCGTCAGATAGCACTCAGCATAGGCATCCGTCACCCATCCGCCACTTCCACTGCCCAAGCGGAGGATGCGGAGGCCACTGAAGGCTTTCAGACACCCATAGAGCTTGGTGCGCACCATCTTGGGTATTTCCGCCAGGTCTAGCTTCTTCATGTGAGGCGTGACCAAGAGGTTGGAGAACTTGACCACGGCATACATCTGACGGGTGAATGTCTTCATGTTGGTCGTGGGGGACCATTGTCGTTTCATACTGAGAATAGCGGCCTTGATCCCGTCCAAAATCGGCTCGATGGCCCTTTCCATGACGGGATAGGACATGTGATCCAAGACGTGCTGTTTGAACAGCTCGATTTGATCAGAGAGGTAGACCTCCCGTTCCCAAGCCGCATTGGACACCTCCTCCTCATCGAAACCGTGCTCAATTTCGTCGTAGACGAATTTCGTGACTGCCACTTTGGCTACTCGCAACGATTCCGTGGTGACGAGGATACTTAAGGCCGACAAACTGAGATCCACGAGGCTACCCGGAGATTTCCGAGGAACCATGATGCTAAATCAAGGAGTGAAGGAAGCCACAGGCGTAAGTTAAATTAAGTAATTACAAAAGATGTCAGGACAACAATCGAAGTTGACGTTCGAGAAGTCCATGTCGAGAGAACTTGACACTCTGCCAAGAAATCGTGGCTGGACCGGGATGTTTGATAAACAGAACAAAACGGCTCGAATCTGGGCGCCAATCCGGATACATTTTATTGATCTCGGTTAAGCTAAATTACCGCTGATTGGATTGGATTGACGTGGGTTCTCAAAAAATCGTCGGCAGAATCAAAGACACCCAAGGTAAGAAGGCGCTCACAACTCATGAGGCTGTCTTTGGCTGGAAAAAGTCTGAGCCCAAATGGAGGCGAGTGAGTAATACTGAGAACCGATGAATGGACCACGGCACAAGGGTCTCAAGGAGTTGGCTAAAGTCATCGGGACATGCTTGGAGCACCCACATTGGTGGTGGTCTTTTCCAGATAGGATAAATGATCGCCATGGGCACCCATGGGCACGGCTTGCATCCGGTAGTTGTTGCCAGGCACAAAGCCCCCTTGAGGCGCGCCCACACCCGGTTGAATGGGCGCACCCGGTCCCGTAGGCGGGAGAAGGGAACTCGGTCCGCGGGGACCCCCCGGTAAACTGGGGGCACCTGAAATGTCCAGTCAAGCCTTTATTGGTAAGTGATATGGCATGTCAACCCCTGGGATCTAGGCCAAAGCGTCTGAAGGTGCGTACCCCCAAGAACTACAAAACCCACATTGAGTCTCATGGATGCTACCTATAATTCTCAAAGGCCGGCCCAGCCCATCGAATACGTCAGTTCGGTGGGCAGGGCCGAACTCGGAAGGCCCTGATGCTTCCGGTCTGACCCATAGATGATGCCGAGAGAGGCGAGGCCTGGCCTGTTCTGCGAACTGGACTTACCTGTGGCCGCCGCTCCGGCGGGTCCGTTGGGTCCCAGGGCATTGGATCCGGTGGGATTAGCCGTCGAACCCGTGTTGTTGCCCTGCATATCTTGGAGTAAAGCTTGCCATTGGGTCAACTTGTCGTAGTGTCGTCGGATGAGCTCGTCCTTCTTGGCCATTTCTTGCTTCATGTCAGCGGATTCCTCCTTCAAGATCAATTCCGGTTTGTGGCTGTGAATGAGCATCCGCTTTTGCAGGAAGAAGCTCTCCAAGCTCCGCGCCAGCTCCATGAAATGCGACATCTTCTCCTCTTGATCGGCCTTGAGGGCGTCACCCGAGGCGCGAGGCGTGTCCTGATCCGTCTTGGCCGAGTCTTCCTCTTGGGTAAGGGCGCTTAGAATGGAGGCGAAGCCGCTCTCGAATTGGCCCACCAAAGTGCTGCTGGCTAGGGGCGCGGAGAGTGGGGCGGGAGCGGGGACAGCGGGGACGGCCGTGGCGAGCGTAGGGGCCGAGGCACTCGAGGAGGTGGACACCACGGGAGCGCCGGCGGGCGTGGCGCTAGTGGAACCGGAGACCAAGGGGTTTCGGGTGAAAGAAGCGGCGGTGGCGGCGGCCCCCGAACCCGCCGTCCCATTGTCGTGATGGGCCATAAGAGCGAGAGCGAGAGAGCGAGTATGGAGAGAGTGGATATCAAGTCAAGAGCAGTCACGCTCTCGTTTGGCCAGGTGGCTTGACGAGGAGGAAACGGGCAGTGTCAAAAAACTGCCAATTTGGAGCCTTGGGAACGGGGAGCGGTCGTTGGGTGGGCCAAAAAACAATCTCAAGCATGGAGAGTAGCCCCTGAGAGGGTTGGGTTGGTTGGTGTTAAAGGGGTGAACGGAGTGAACCCAAAACAAACTCAAACGGACTTTCCGAGTCCGATTTTGGTACTTTAGTTGCGTGATTATCAATTTGGAGCATTGCGTAATTGAATCATCACTGCCATCCTCAACACCATGATTCTTCCACAGAAGACCATGGACTTTTTACCCTTGCCTTAAATGCGTCTCGTTTTTGATTAGATAGGAATGGATTGAGTAGTAAGATCAGCGCACCATAGCAATTTAATTTTAATTCCTTTCCAAAACAATGAGTTTACCTGTGTCTTGGAACAGAATTAAAGGTTCAAATTGACTGCAATGGTGCTCTGATCTCACTGTTGCACTCTTTCAATACAGGGCACTAGGATGAGTGCAAAGAGAATGAAACTATGTAAGACCAGTATTGAAATGAGTGAAACAGGCCAAGGTGGAATTTCTCTGACATGTTTGTAACTTAAATGAAGTTTTACTCACTTCACAAACTGAATAGTTTATGATTTATCAAAAATCATTGACCATTGCTACATGAACAAACATATCTAAAGATCTTTGCCTTAAAAAGAAGGTGAACAAAGCCCTTTTCATAAGTCCACAGGGCTTTATTGTATGGCTGTTGTCCATGTACACATGTATGAAACTGAACATGCCATCTTCAGCTTAAAACAAAATAACTGTCCATAATCATGGAATAAGTTATTGGCCCTTTGGTTCCTTTTATCCTGTGGCTGGTGTGGCTTGGTCTTGTTACATTGAGAGTAACAAAGGTGGTGCTTCATGAAAATTGTCAGGGTGTGCATCAAAACCATCCATCCAACGTAATGCCACGTTTTTTTTGGAAACACGCAGCTAAAGTACCAAAATCGGACTCGAAAAGTCCGTTTAAAAAAAACACACAGCAAACGGTGTTGCTTGATTTTCGCATTTAGACTGGGTGACAGCCAATCCTAAGTCAGTGACAGACATGGAGTACGGCAGTAGTGGAGTGGAAAGCTCTCTGAAACCTCGCTAGAAGACGTTTCAGTTTTAAGTTTTCTCTTAATTGAGTGCTTGAACATGAAGATGAAAATCATTAAGAACTCTCTCAGCGGGAATGCATCAGATCAGGAGATAACTAAAAAAACTCGCTAGAAGACTTTCGATCTTGGACCAAGCTTTCCTCTCCACTACTGACGTACTCCATGTCTTGGAACATAAAAATATGAACTTGTGATGGGATCAAATCAAATGTCAAATTCAAGGCTGCCAGAAAACGTGGAAAGTGAGAAACACCCGCATATTCCACAGTCACGCAAAAATTTAAGGTTGAGCAAAAAGCAACCCTAGGTTCTTGGAAGAAAAATCAGGATTACTTATTGAGGCTAGCTAACGGGGTTTGGACTTTCCACCAGTAATGTCATAAGGAATTGAAAATGTAAATTTGGAGCCCTACTCGCAACCTTCCGTGATAATTAATTTGATCCCCATCAGATGTAAGAACACATTGTAGATTGTTTATCAATATTGTTAAAACCACTCAAGCATCAAAATGTTGAGATAGAGAATGGGTGTAATCCTAACTTGGAATTCTACAAAACTAAAGTAGAGTAGGTTGCGTGAGCCAAGAATTACACTTTTCGTAGATTGCGTGAACCTTTCAAACAGTTTGCTTCGCCGTAGACAATTTGCTGCAGTTGATAAAAGTCAAGTCGCTTTTCGAATTCAAGTAATAAAATAAGAAACGTAGATCTTGTCAATAAAGGTAGGTCATTTTCATTTTGTTAACTTTCCGTCTTTTTCTCCAGGCCGGCCAGCAAGTGTGAGTCAATTTTGTAAATAGGCGTGCATCGGAGCCAAAAAATTGGTACTAACTTGGAGGCAATTTCAGAGCCTCTGGGTTAAAAACGAATCTAGCTTGAATTTGAAACGTCATTTGCCAATTTCATAAAACCAAATTGATAGAGCAGAGACCATTAACTGTATTCAAAATGCCCAGCGGAGAGAAGAAAAGCTTCTGAGATTTTAAAATAAGGCTTCAATGATATTTTTTAGAATTTTGTTACTGGCTCAGGCAGGGAAGAGGAGATCGACATCCCAAGTGCAATGAGGCAGACTTCCCTGATTGAGCCAGGGACTTCTAGAAATATGAACTGCAAACGAGCTTCACCCCACATCGGCTTACTCAAGGAGCTCTCTAGACATGGAGGTAGACAGTGGCCAGAGGACAGACAACAAAAGGGCAATGTGCACTAGCCCCTCAGTAGGTCAAGAAACGAGTTTTGTTAAAACCTTGCTATTCAGCTCAATAACGTTTAACACTGTTATTTTCATCACCTTGTCTGGTGATATGTTGTTATCAAACTGGGTGTGTAAGGTATAAAATACCAAGAAATGCAAAATTGCCAATGCACTGCACTATTACATTGTTTAATTCCTCCCTTCTCTCTTACCACCATTCTACCTATTTATGGTGATTACATGAACCGAAATCTAGTTGCTTTTGGCAGGTATACACGCTTTAAGCAATTAAAAATATGATATGAAAGTGTCATGATATATAGTTTGTATGGGCTTAACAGCAAAGAATAATTTTGAACAATGAGATAAAAGTGTCCATTGATAAGTTTTTTGTTACAAAGCTCTTGCACAAAATTGTGTTGAAAGAAATATATCTAATGCATTAAAAAAGAGGTCACACGATGGGCTTTTTCAAATGCATTTCATAATCAAAAGACCAAACAAGATGAAAGTTCACATTCATCATTCATATGAATTCAATTTGTATCAAGGGTAAACTGATCATTTTTTGGTTTCCGTCATTTCTTCCACTTTTTTGAAGAACATTATGACTGATGTGGTTATAGGCCAAGTCACCATGCAGGCCAACAACTATACAGTTTAGGCTCTAAATATGGAATGGGGTGCCAAGGCCTTACTACAAACACTTCACTTTAGTTAGTTAATAGAAAATAGGAGTATGGATCCACTAGTTGGGGTCTCAAGTTGGAAACAAGGTGCTGATGGCAGTCTGGGGATAGAGTTGAAATTCCCACTGGCTTTTTGCAACATTTTTAGGAACCTTTAATGCTCTCTCCGGGTGTCATGAATGCCGTTGACAATGTGGGGACTAATGGCCAATGAAATGATTCATCTTGGTCAGTGATCTGAGAGCAAACAAACTTGGCTTGTCAGTCATATTAGCTATCACATAAAAGAGCAAGGGACAACACTTCTGAAGCAAATACACAATTGACATTCTATTACACAGATTCACAGGCAGGCAAGCTGAGAGACACACACTCACAAATACTTGCTGCATCCCAGATCATCTGTCAATAATCTCAACTTGTTCAGGCTGGTCAACCTCTTTCTTAGTTTTAATGAATCCACATCAAACTCCCTACCTTGCTTGCATTCACAAGTCCTGATGACAGGTCTTTGGTCTTTGGATGGCCAAGTCCTGGGAAATAAGGATGGGTGGTCTCTGGGCTGCAAAAAGTAAGGCTGCTTGGGTCACAGTTGGGGACTCTTTGTCACCAATGAAGGATCATTCATGCCTTTCTCTTCAGTTTTGAGTCACCTAAAGCCAACCCACACTTGCCACTGCCCAGACTGCACAAACTGGAATGGAATAGATGAGAGAGTTCATTACAGTTCATGGCGAACTCCGCCAGGGCGAACTCCGCCAGGGCGAACTCCGCCAGGGCGAACTCCGCCAGGGCGAACTCTGCCAGGGCGAACTCTGCCAGGGCGAACTCTGCCAGGGCGAACTCCGCCAGGGCGAACTCCGCCAGGGCGAACTCTGCCAGGGCGAACTCTGCCAGGGCGAACTCTGCCAGGGCGAACTCTGCCAGGGCGAACTCTGCCAGGGCGAACTCCGCCAGGGCGAACTCCGCCAGGGCGAACTCTGCCATGATCAAGTCCGCCATAATCAACTCCTCCATGATCAAGTCCACCATGATCAACTCTGCCATGTTCAACCTGCCATAATAAATTCTGAGTAATAGTAAGGAAGTTCGCAAAAACCAAAAAAAGGCTCTTATTACACATTACTTCTTGGGTCTCTAGAATTCAGATTCGGCCAAACTCAAGCAGTCACTTTTCAAGTTAAATTTCTCGTTACTTCAGAACATAATCTTTCAAGCAAATTTCCCCCGAGCTTTGCATTAATAAAAATGAGCACTCCCCTTTAATGGACGTTATTGGGTCATAAAAGCATCTTTTTGCTTACAGGGCTTAACAATCTTCCTTGTCATCAAATATTAATCCCACGGGGCTTTTCCTGTATTTCATTGTTTATAGAAATGTATGACACATATTGAGGTCAAGTACGTGTTGTCATCCTTGATTGCGAAGATGTCACAAGATGAGATATGTTGCAGCAAGTCTGCCAGAGTCAAAATGTTCAAGGCCATTGAGAATGCCGAACAGAGTAAGAATATTCTAAAGTATTATTTGGAGCAGAATGTAATGATTACGTTTAGCTGTGTGTTAACTCAATGAAGTCGTCATAATTTGAGGGTCCCCCTGTTTTTTTTAATTGCGACCTACCTTACTGCTACCGGGATTGGAATCCCAGCATTTTTGCATTATTTGAATTAAAATACATGCATTCAGATAAAGTGCAACTGGTTTTCGTCACATGTGTGCATTCTTGGGGAAAAATGTGAATTTTAACTACAATTAGATTGTGTAAAATTAGATTTTGGTCAAAGGGTGTAAAATGGGCAGTTCTGTAATATACTTAATAGGCAGATTTCTTTGATTTTGAATGTTACGGAGGTAACTACTCAATTGATTGCATTCAATCAGTAGAGTAGACTATTTAAAGTCAGTTGATGTAGTTTATAGTAATTTTGACAAGGCGCTGAAGGGTAGATAGTTCCCTATAAGTTATCAGGCTTCAAGAGCTGAAAACCTGATTGGATAGAAAATTTCGTTCATGGCAGAAACCAATTGGTTAAGGTCTAGGGATCTCTTAGTGACACAATCCCGCAGAATTCATGACTTCAAGTTGGATTTTCCAGAGGGCTCCATTTTACGAGCTCTCCTTTTCTCTTCTATTCATTGTTCTGATTCAAAAGGTTACTGTTATGAACTACATCTTCTTGCATTGACGATGCAAAGTCAGATTCGGGAAAGAATGACCATGACCCAAATAACGTTGCAAAATAACTTAGATCGAATCTACTCTTAGGTCACCACGAGTAACATGACCTTTAACAAAATGAAATTCAGGTCAATGGCCGTGGGTTCGACGCCGTTAAAGGCTTTATCAGTCCCGATATGAATATGGCGGTAAAGCTATTAAACAGGTCTCGTCCATGAAATATTTAAGTGTATACCTCAAACTTAACGCAAAATTTGTAAAGCATACCCACTTGAATGTTGGTAGAGTTTTTCAAACGAGTCGTTAGATATCTTGGACGTTGAATTCCAGAGAAAGGATTGCCATGCTAATTTTGTTCTTTGTCTATTTGACTCTCCTTATTTCCTTGAATATGTCCCAAGAATGTCTGCAACCTAATACCATATACTTAATAGCAAGACCTGTTGTTATATATCATTCAGTTACTTAACTTGATTGACAGTTTCAGGATGCTTCAAAATATGAGTTTGACCTCACAATGTGAACGAAAGGTGCTCTGCATCTTGGTGGCACTTCGACGGTGAAGCATTACTCAAATAGATTTATTTTGCTTGTTAAGTTGTGTTCTTTGGCCAAAAGTAATCTGCATATAATAAAATTCAAACCTTATAGGAGCTGGAAGTTATGAAGCTTGATTAAATGATAACTGACCGTGATTTTGTTGATGATGATACTACAGTACTTTGCCGGTAGTTTAGTGGCCAAGGAAAGCCGACTTATTGCTGAAATATTCCTGGACGTGGATTCTTAATAGATTGTCATTAACTTTAACTTTAACTTTATTGCGACTCTTGGTCGTGTCAGATTGTAAAATGTATAAAACTGTATGTATAAATATCATATACAAAAATCGATTAATAAAAGAATAAAATGGTCAAGACTGATAAAATAGTTGACTAGAGTGTGGTATCACAGTGAGTTTGACTAGTATTGGTTCAGTGCACATGAAAAAAGTGAAGAGGGAAA
>NC_081440.1:14377114-14379539 GCF_007210705.1 Tigriopus californicus | reverse complement strand
AAGGATGGGAAGGAGAGGTGCACTGAACCGGGCATATCACAGATTCATGGGGGGCCACTGTTCGAGGGCGTGGCCCCACTCACTGATATCACAATTGGTACTATGTCATCAACTTAAAACCATTAAAGACTAATATTCAAGTCGGAGGGGTAAAAGAGCACGTCCGCCATTCAAGGCGTCAGCTGACTAATTATATATTAGTTCGTCATAAAACTTGGAGCTTTAGTGAGTTGCTTTCAAAGGTGGCTGGTTTCCTTCAGCATACTTAAATGTACTATTCACGTTCCCTACTTTTCACTGCCTTTAAATAACAGAAATCGTAGAGAAATATTTTATTTGCTTACATCAATCATTTATTTCCCGCATTCAGTCCTCGGTTTTTTCTCCTTCCCCACGCTTGAACGTGGTCTCGATTCATAAGAGTAATTCAAGCTTGTGGGTGTACTTCAGACTACGGGATTTTTTCTTGGCACGGTTTTCCTTGGGAGAATTCACCACTAGCGGACGATATTGTGGCAGAGCTTAATTTGGCGGGGTTGGCCTCAATCATGGTGGAGTCGATCATGTCGGAGTTGATTGTAGTGGAGTTGATTGTGGCGGAGTTGATTGTGGCGGAGTTGATTGTGGCGGAGTTGATTGTGGCGGAGTTGATTGTGGCGGAGTTGATTGTGGCGGATTTGATGGTGGCGGAGATTGCCGTTGGTGGAGTTCATTATGGCGGAGATCACCGGGCAGAAATCCACAGGTGAAGATTACGTTGGGGGAAACCGATGGCCACCCACTCCATGTGATGTCGCTGAAACTTCGTGAAGCGTCAGCAGATATTTATATGCAGATATTTGATGAATGGGTAAGTTATTGTTTTTTTTAATGAAGCAAGTACCAAAGAGTTTAGTTTTTGATTCAAAACTATGACATTCATTATTGAGGGCGCAGTACTGCTAAGAAAGGAAAAAATACATTTAACGGCTTAAGCTAGTCCAAGTTGGCTATGAGAGCCAAAATGGCCCTGTGACACTGTTTCATTTCCCCGAGGTAAGAAAAAAAAGGAATCACCTAACCTTTCAAGATTGCTTCTCATTGGTCTCGTTTCAGGCTACCACCCACTGAGGTGCTTGGGGACAGAACGTTCATCACTTCTACAAAAAAAACTTCTGTGTCATATTTGAAATATTAGATCTCTCAATAAGGAAATTGTCCACCATCTGCCAATGCATTACAGATTTGATTCCCAGGGCATGATTTGAATTGTCGGATTGTGGGATGAAAATGGGAGGAGATTCTGTCAGGCATTTTTTACAGAAATTAATTTAATGTATTATGTAGGGTTTTGATGGGACAAGGTCTTCAAATTATAGGTTTGCTCATGGAGCATGGGACTGCTTGAAGCAAACTACACAAATCATTTTTAGAGAAGGGTGGTCTTGATGGGGCAAAAACCATAAAATTTTGACCATCAAAGTTTTAGGAACAGTAAAGAGTAGCAACAATACATATTTTTTGAGTTATGGTTGTGTAACAAAACTCAGTTTTTGACCAAAGTAAATGTAACTTTGATTCCTTCCTTTTATTGAGGAACGACTAATGCCCTGGACTAGAACAAATTTTGAATCATCACTCCAGATTAAGCCCTACATTCAAGGACTAGCCTAGACCCCCAACTCATTCATTTTCAGACCAAATATCATTTGATTATCAAAAGCAAGATAAGACGCAACATAACCTATCATTTTATTAGTACCGGGGATACATTCTATGTTGCAGTTAGATAAACCCGCGAAAAAACGAACCAAAAATACCCTACATCCCAAACTGAAGCAACATAGGTAGATTTTATATTTCAACCGCCATACCTGACATCAAGCTGCCACAATCTAAAACAATGGGCCCACAACTTGTCAGTCCAACAGCTCTATATTTTTGTTTCAATTACAGCGTCAATCCACCACTTGGTCCCAAGCCTCTGGGCAGGCATGAAGCTCACCGTAGGTGACATGGAGGTTGAGGTGGAGCTCTCTGATACTATTGAGAGTATCAAGGCCAAAATCCAGGAGAAATCTGGATTTCCAGTGCCTCGACAGGTCTTGCAGTTGGCTGATCAGGAGCTCCAGGATGGAAAGTGTTGGAAATTGAGCTAGCTAGGAGGGCAAGTTGATGTGACAGAGAGAGTTGGAGAACTGTTATTATATTCGACAAACGCATGGTTTCTATAATTCACTAGAGTGATGACTAGATGCGAGTAAGAGCATAAAGTGCAAATCCCAATACTTCCTCTCACTTTATGATAGGGAATATCACAGTCAATAGCATCCAGAGGCACCTGGCCCACCATCCAGGTTCCAGGGCTCTCATGGCCCACCATCCAGGCTCCAGGGCTCTCATGGCCCACCATCCAGGCTCCAGGGCTCTCATGGCCCACCATCCA
>NC_081440.1:14374352-14376063 GCF_007210705.1 Tigriopus californicus | reverse complement strand
CCCAAGTAACGCTCTTTTCCATGGCCATTGCTGCCCCACCCTCCTAGACTCAACTCGCCAAACACTTTTCACAAGCGCAGTGCTGGCGGTGCTGGGCTCATAACCTGTTGGAAATTGAGCTAGCTAGGAGGGCAAGTTGATGTGACAGAGAGAGTTGGAGAACTGTTATTTTATTCAACAAACGCATGGTTTTTATAATTGACTAGAGTGATGACTAGATGCGAGTAAGAGCATAAAGTGCAAATCCCAACAGAAAGATCCTATCCGACTACAGCATCCAAGACAATGCAAATCTTCAGTTTTCCATTCGGTTGTTGACTGGCCATCGGTTTGGGCGAGACACAGGACACTTGACCAGGGAGTCCTTCAGTCAACAAGGCTAAACTGAAGAAGTTGGTGGTCAAGATATCCCTCCAGCAGACGGCGTGGATTTGATGGAAAACACAATGAAGATGAAGAGATCTGTTCTTGCACGGGTTATGAAAAAAGACAAGTGAATATACCCATGGCATAACACTTTAACACTCAAAACTATGATGATCTTTGGACGATCGGGATTAGGGTGACAGATAACCATCGTGTTTTTAGCACATTTTTCCCTTCTTGGACTGTCCATAGTTCAATTCTCCAACGCCTTTTTTACCCATCTTCCTCTTTGATGTGAGGACAGGTCTCTTCCAATTGAGATGGGCATGCATGGGACTGTGGCGGTACCTTAACCACAGATTGCGAACTGGCATGATAATTTAGTTGTGGGAACCCTCGGAGGGGAGGGGAAGGCCGAGCAAAGAAAATATTAAACCAGTTGAATTTTTAGATGAGAAAAAATATAATAAACAAGAAACCCTTGTACACGTCCATTTGAAGAACATATTTATGAATTTGGGCAACTTGAAAATGTCCAAATTGAAAATATGAAGAACAGACGCATTGTTCATATTCTTAGTTATTCATGAGAGTAGGAAGAGACGTATGAAAACCCCACGGGCTGAAGTAGTCGAAAAATATGATGTCCTCTTCTTCCACAAGTGGAACACACATGGTGTAATTTTTGACAGACTTTTATCACATGAAGAATTCGAGACACATAATGGAGACTGACAAGCTCCCATTTGTCTTCTTAACCCATAATTCTTCAAATTATGTCCAGTTTCACCAAATTTCCGGCATAGCCCAAAGAAATCCGGATCTGAAGCTGTTGAGATATTCAAATCTCGCGCTTATTCCTATTTGAAATTGATATGATGATAGAATCATGCCATCAGTGCTAAGAAATGCGTCCCAACCAAATCAATGAACCCGTAATCCAAACCGAAGCCCCGCGTCCATTCCACATCTCCCTCCGTAGATCTTTTTGAATCGTCAGGAAAAAACTACTTGGTCATGGTCGATCGATTTTCAGGTTGGCCCTTCGTGGCTCAGCTGAACAAGACGGATACTAATACTGTCACCACTACCATGCTACGTTTGTTTTTTGAGTGGGGATTTCCAACTATTCGAACGGATGGGGGCCCCCAATTTCGATCTGAATTCTACAAGTTTTGTCAAACTTACGAAATAGCTCATTAACTAGTCACGGTGCCCAAATCCATTAATTTAGAAAAATGGAAGAGGGGAGCAAAATGGTATCTCGTATTGAATACAGCAAGACCGGGGCTGTTTGAAGATAGTAAGCTGGAATTGTGTCATTGTTCATTTTTGGGCTTAATTC
>NC_081440.1:14358287-14373352 GCF_007210705.1 Tigriopus californicus | reverse complement strand
TAAAAAATGACTAAGGAGCGGGAATATCTCTTAATTGGGACACCCTCTATCAGAACGCAGTTATCAATCTGCTGCCTGACTCCTAACAAACAAACAAACAAACAAACATACCACAAGGATGGAGGAAGTGCATGCACCCACTCCCCTCTCATCTACCGGCGTCTCATGCCTAGTGCCTAGAGCAGGATTCTGGGATACCGTCGTCTCCTCTCCTCTCGCCTCAACTGTCTCACAACGGTGGTGAAAAAGCCTTAACAAGTTTTGAGAGAAATACACGAATCCATCTTAGCATTTTGTTATATCTTGTAAAAGCATAAGAAGCACTTTTGATCTATTCACTTTAATGAATTTATGCTTTCATAAATGCTTTTATGCATAAGAGTTAACAATATTCATTTGGATACTTCTGTCAACCTTTGGTAAGGCTTTTCAACCACCGTGTCAGTCCTACTGGTAAGACGGGTAAGGCAGCAGGCGAGGGACAGAGCAACTCAAGATCATGAGAGGAAGAGTCAGCCCAGGGTGGTCACATCTACAAATCATTTCAAAAGCTCTTCTGGGTAGTGTTTTTTGGATACAGCTTGGTCCAATTCATATCATTTAGTTTATGTTAACTAAATATATAATATAGGGGTGTTCTAATGCCAGAAGAAATCAATCAATTTCCTTCAGATCTTGGAGAGTGATGTACCAATTCTGGACACCCTGACACCAACGCATCAAAATTTGCAACCCGGGCTACTAGTGCTACCGCCTTTTCATTTCCCTAGACCAGGCTGTCGTATCGTATCGTCAACAGCTGTGATTGTTGTGGAAGATTAGTCTCTGATGACCGGTTATAGGTTGACCTCACTACCATTTTGTCAAACCATTTCAAGAAGTTGGCCAACCTGACCCATCCCCTCACACTGAATTAGAGCTGTTGAAGATATTGAATCCAATATCCTCTGATTGTCTGTTCTACGTTTGAAAACATTGCATCACAAGATCCAGATAGGACTCAAAACTGAAGAGAAAGGCATGAATGGTCCATCATTGGTGACAAAGTGTCCCCACTTTGACCCAAGCAGCCTTACTTTTTGCAGACCAGAGACCGCCCATCCTTATTTCCCAGGACTTGGCCATCCAAAGACCAAAGACCTGTCATTGTTATATCCCGGTGATGAGCATGTTGCTCATACTCTCTTATTGTAAATGTTTAATCTAGTCATATATATAAATGTGTACTAGTCAGCAATAAAATCATCATGAAGTGTATACAACAGTCATCACGACTTTTGAATGCAAGCAACCTAGGGAGTTTGATGTGGATTCATTAAAACTAAGAAAGAGGTTGACCAGCCTGAACAAGTTGAGATTATTGACTTGAGTGGGCATGCAGCAAGTATTAGTGAGTGTGTCTCTCAGCATGCAATTGTGAATCTGTGTAATAGAATGTCAATTGTGCATTTCATTCAAAAGTGTTGTCCCTTGCTCTTCTATGTGATAGCTAATATGACTGACAAGCCAAGTTTGTTTGCTCTCAGATCACTGACGAAGATGAAGTATTTTATTGGCCATTAGTCCCCACATTGTCAATGGCATTCATGACACCTGGAGAGGGCATTAAGAGTTTCTACAAATGGTGTAAAAAGCCAGTGGGAATTTCAACTCTATCCCCAGACAGCTATCAGCAACCTGTTTCCAACTTGAGACCCCAACTAGTGAACCCATACTCCTATTTTCTATGAACTAAAGTGAGGTGTTTGTAATTAAGCCTTGGGACCCCATTCCATATTTTGAGCCAAAACTGTACAGTTGTTGGCCTGCGTGGTGACTTGGCCTATAACCACATCAATCATAATGTTCTTCAAAAGAGTGGAAGAAACAAAGAAACCCCCAAAATGGTCAGTTTACCCTTGATACATGTTGAATTCATATGAATGATGGATGGGAACTTTGTGTGTATCAGATCGATTTCTGTCAAACATAGTTTTGTGCAAGAGCTTTGTAACAGTATCTTCTCACCAGACACTTTTATCTCATTGTCCAAAAGGACTCTCTGTCGTTAAATCCATACAAACTACATATCACAACACTTCTTAAATTATATTTTTAATGGCTTAAAGCGTGTGTACCTGCCAAAATCAACTAGATTTTGATTCAAGTAATCACCATAAATAGAATGGTGGTAAGAAGGGAGGAATTGAACATTAGAATAGTGTAGTACATTGGCTATTTTACATATCTGGGTATTTTATACATTATACACCCAGTTTGATAGTAAAGTGATGAAAATAACATTAGTGATAAATGCTATTGATCTGAATACCAAGGTTTTAACAAAACTCACGTTTTTTTGACCAACTGAAGAGCTAGTGCACATTGCCCTTTCGTTGTCTGCCCTTTGGGCACTGTCCACCTCCATGTCTAGAGAACTCCTTGGTTGAGCTAAGGTAAAGTCCTATGTCACATAATATATGAATACTGTACTTACACAAGAAATACAAGTAATGGTGAAACAGTTTATCAAGAGTTTGTTGTTCTTCATTCTTTGGGATGGTAGTGTTGGCTCTAAAAGCCTTACAACCGAAGATCTTTGGATAAGTCTAAACAAATGAAGCCCTAGTAAAAAAGGTGCTCTCTCTGAAGGAAGTTATCTTGGCATGGTAACCTATTGCTAGGGTCAAGGATTGGATAGTGTGATGTTCCGTTAGTGTTTTATGGGAATCAAGTAATTTACTAGGACAAGAGAGACCTTCATTCTTTGGGATGGTAGTGTTGGCTCTAAAAGCCTTACAACCGAAGATCTTTGGATAAGTCTAAACAAATGAAGCCCTTGTAAAAAAGGTGCTCTCTCTGAAGGAAGTTATCTTGGCATGGTAACCTATTGCTAGGGTCAAGGATTGGATAGTGTGATGTTCCGTTAGTGTTTTATGGGAATCAAGTAATTTACTAGGACATGGGAGACCTTCAATCTCATCCTTGCACGGAACAACAAGGTTCCTACACAGGCATCCTTATGTTTTAAGGAATTCGCGCAGACTGAAATTCTGACGATGTTCTTCTAAAGCCTCTAGTGTCTCAACTCCTTCTTTTTTATTAGTTAAGACAGTTTTCCCCCAATAATCAAAACGATATCTTAAAAGTGCATTAAAGTATTTTTCTTGTCAATTACAAGGGATATAACAACTCTTCAGTGTCTGGATTTTTACGTGTTCAACCTTTATTGAAAATCAAAAATCTTAGTAAAAGTAATTGTAACAAGTAGTGCTCTCCTCCTATATTGCTGTACGGGCGAGAGCCCTCACTTTTCAGGTCCCCTAAAACCCATGATTAACGGCCTAAATATTAATGATAGGATCAAATGAATTTTTAAAATCAGGATTGCCAGAAAGCTAGGAAAGTCAAAGCCCCACCTTGTACATTGTAAGGTAAAAGGTTAGCTTTGACCAAACAGGCACCCCTGGTTTGAGCGAAGAAAAATCAGGGGCTACTTTTTGTGACTAACTAACGGGTTTCCGATGTTCCGCTAGTGATGACATATGCCACTGAAAATGGAAATTGATAGCCCTAGTTGCAACCTCCCATGATTATTTATCAAATCCCATCAGTACTCAATATCCATTCAATGTCGTCCGAATTTTGATATTTGTAAGCAATCATTGTTTGTAGAGTGTGAAAGTTAACTGGACCAGAGCTTCAATGGTTGATTTGAAGGATGATTTATTGTCTGATACAATCTTGGGAGCTCCTCTGCAACCACAAAATCGAGTGAGGGCTTCATAAACGTCTTTGGTAAACTCCAAGTGTATTGCTTGAGTTTGCAAACATGAAACAACAAGTACATAAACTTGGGTCTTTCACAAATTGAGCGAGTTTTATGTAATTCCTTCATTAAAAATGCTCCCGTAAAATCAATTCCCATTGTCCAGAAAGTTTTGAAGGAGTATGACGGAAAAGTTGCCATCATTGGAATAGGCCATTTGGAATTGTTTGTGCCCTTGCATTCTTCTCCCTGCTGTGACGTCGACCTCCCCCCTTGGTTTGCTTCCTTTCCGAGGTGCCCATTCCTGTAGTTTAGGAGCTTTGTGCCTGGCAAATAGTGTCCAAAACGATGCAAACAAACCAACAACCAGCTGACGTGACTTCATTGATGGGCAAATCATGTCAACAGAAAGAGCTATAGATCATGAAATTGCAACTTAAAACGCTCGCAGTTCCCTTCTGGGTTAAACCATCATCATCATTTATCAAATGGATTCATGCCAAGTCTTTGGCAAAGGCATTGAACTACTTATCAAGTCAGTGGCAGAAGAAAATTATTCGCCCAGGTCATGTCAAAGTGAGGTCTCCTTAGTCTCTGAGGGAGGGTGTCAAATTCAAGGACGTATTTCCATCAAATATAATGTGATGATGATACAGCCCTGATGAAGAGATCCCACCGTCATCCCATCCTATGTCCAAGGCCCAGCTAGGCCCCATTCCAGGAATTGACGGAAAAGGTCTTTATTCAGCTTTTTAGAATCATCGACATCCCAACAAACAATGGTCAAGGCACGCCTTTGTCCCGCCTCATCCGGACACGCCAGGTCATGTCAAAGTGAGGTCTTCCTATTCTCTGAGGGGGGTGTCTAATTCAAGGACGTATTTCCATCAAATATAATGTGATGATGATACAGCCCTGATGGAGAGATCCCACCGTCATCCCATCCTATGTCCAAGGCCCAGCTAGGCCCCATTCCAGGAATTGACGGAAAGGGCCTTTATTCAGCTTTTTACAATCATCGACATCCCAACAAACAATGGTCAAGGCACGCCTTTGTCCCGCCTCATCCGGACACGCCCCTATTTCACCTGATCCAGACATGCGCCTATCTGGACGCGCCCCTATCTCACCTGATCCAGACATGAGCCTATCCAGATACAGGTGCATCCACATTCCAACATGCCAAGTTTCGACACGCCTCCATCTCAATCCCCCTTCATCCCGACACACCCCTGCCCACCTCGTCTGAAGCAGAGCTGTGCTTCAGATCTGACTTTTTGAATTAGGATTGGAGAAATTGTTGGGACTCCTGTGGCTTTGGATTGGATTTGTCATTTTATACGCACTCGGATTGTTGGCCTAAAGTTTAGATCCAAAACCCATGGTAAATCAAGCCCCAAGGGGGGGCCAATATTCTGGGCCTAGTTAACATTGGCAAGAAATCGTGGAGTGTAAGTGGTAATCTTGGTTTTTACACGGATCTCTGTGATCACAATCATGAGCATTTGGGCCCATTTCCGTCCGGTTTTGCAGATTCCATGAGAGAGCAAACATCGGTTTACGCCTTTAAAACCATGATGAGATCAACCAGTCCGGATTGACCTCTGCTGTCTGAGGAAAGTGTTCAAAAAGGAGAATTGGACGCCATTTACTTCCTCAAATTCTCCAATTGCTTTGGGATTATGATCATCACTCATCAGCCACTCGTCAATTTTGTGACAATTTAGTGCCAGCTAAGAAATGCGTGATGGCGTTATTGCTAATAAGAACCTTTATTGCGACTCTTGGTCATGTTAATAAGTTAAATCAAATACTTCTAAAAATATCAACGGTGAACAAACTGCAAGAATTGACTGAATAGGCCTTTATTCAGCCTCTTACAATTGTGGACATCCCAACAAACAATGGTCAAGGCATGCCTCTGTCCCGCTTAATCCCGACCCGCCTGGGCTAGAGCTGTCCATTGGATCCGACTTTTGGGATCAGGTGAAATAGGGGCGTGTCCGGATGAGGCCGGCCAAAGGCGTGCCTTGACCATTGTTTGTTGGGATGTCCACGATTGTAAAAGGCTGAATAAAGGCCTTTTCGGTCAATTCTTGGAATGGGGCCTAGCAGGGCCTTGGAGGAAGTGGCCTGAATTATTTGAATCTGGCTGGTGTATTGTGCTGCACGGACCAGGGACGTAGGATGGGATGACGGTGGGATCGCTCTATCAGGGTTGCATCATCATCACATTATCTTTGATAGAAATACGTCTTTGAAGTAGACACCCTCCCTCAGAGACTAGGGAGACCTCACTTTGACATGACCTGGGCGAGTAATTTTCTTCTGCCACTGACTTGATAAGTGGTTCAATGCATTTGCCAAAGACTTGGGTTGAAACCATTTGATAAATGATGTTGATGGTTTAACCCGGGAGGGAACTGCGAGCGTTTTAAGTTGCAATTTCACGATTTACAGCTCTTCTGATGACATGATTTGCCCAATCGATGACGTCATAATACTCGACCAATCACCATTGACTTTGTTTGGAACTAACCTATATATATAACGACTTTGGTGGCTGGTCACAGTGTCCAAATCCATAAATTTAGAAAAATGGACGAGGGGAGCAAAATGGTACCTCGTATTTAATACAGGAAGACAGGGGCTATTAGAAGATAGTAACCAGGAATTGCTTCACTCTTCATTTTTGGGCTTAATTCATGTTTGAAAAGTTTTCTCAGATTTCCTCAAGCTGTCCCTATAGGGGATGTCAAGTAAAGGAAATTCAAGGAAAGTTGTGGCCCGGCACCCTAATTTTGGTCATTTTGGGGAGAGAGAGCTAAGACAAACATCACAGTCAACTCGCACCATTCGCCCATTGAATTTTCAATAATCGAGTGATTTTGAGCGAGTTGTGTTACTCACTAAGTGAGCCTGTTTAGTGTTAATCAGTGAAAGCACTATCAAATTGGCTCAATACCACAATGCTAATTGCTTAGACAAGCATGTAAAATGGAATAAATGTCAAAATCCAATGCATGCACAGTGTGGTTTGGCTAGGCATGTTGTCTTTGGTTTTACTCCATGGAATAACGTTAGTTGTCCACCAACGCGTTTACTTTTCTAGCCCTATTCAAATTATTTGTCAGACCTGCCATTTGAAACATCCTCCAAGATGTACTATTAAGCAGCAAATGAAATAAGTTGATATCAGTTACTTGGGAGGCATATTGCCTGGTTATATGATTTAAATCCATAATATTTTGATCACCATGGGTTGCAAAGGATTTATTCTTTACATCATCCCCTATATCAACTAGATAGATTTTCCATCTTCCAGAACAAACCTATGCTTAGGGAACTCAGAAGACATGGTTTAAGTTATGTTGTAAACAGTCCCTAAAATTCTAATTTTCGGCCTGCTCTTGGTCAGCTACATGTATGAATATGGCTAATGTACTCAATTTTTATATCAAGTTCATTATCATTTTATGTCTTTGGACATTTTTCCACATTTTTGATGGCTTTTTATATAGGAGCCACAATGTTTATTTCGAGATATATTGCCAAATATATAGCCCAAATACCCTCATTTCACAGCCTATCCTCACAGGTTGACCCTTACGTATTCCCCCAAGTGACGTCCCCGGGAAGCAGCTGCAGACTTCCCATTGCGCACTCATAGCGAGCCATGGGCCAGCCTACCAACAAATCTAACATTTTAAACTTGATATGCAGATATTTGGCGAATAGGGACCTTTAAGCTGATGTCAAACTCAACCTTCTGAGAAAAATGGTCACCAAACCTCCATTTTGATTCGTCCTTGGGCGGTCACTTGTCATCACATTTCCTATTACGACATATTAACAGCTTAATCAAATCGACAGAGATTCTTGGGACAGTCGTCACTGCAGGGGACTTCACTGCGGGGGACTTCATTGCGGGGGACTTCACTGCGGGGGACTTCACTGCGGGGGACTTCACTGCGGGGGACTTCACTGCGGGGGACTTCACTGCGGGGGACTTCACTGCGGGGAGTTCACTGCGGGGGAGTTCACTGCGGGGGATTCATTGCGGGGGACTTCACTGCGGGGGACTTCACTGCGGGGGACTTTCACTGCGGGGGACTTCACTGCGGGGGACTTCACTGCGGGGGAACTTCACTGCGGGGGACTTCACTGGCGGGGGAACTTCACTGCGGGGGACTTCACTGCGGGGGGACTTCACTGCGGGGGACTTCACTGCGGGGGAACTTCACTGGCGGGGGACTTCACTGCGGGGGACTTCACTGCGGGGGACTTCACTGCGGGGGACTTCACTGGGGGGGACTTCACTGCGGGGGACTTCACTGCGGGGGACTTCACTGGCGGGGACTTCACTGCGGGACTTACTGCGGGGGACTTCACTGCGGGGGACTTCACTGCGGGGGACTTCACTGCGGGGACTTCACATGCGGGGGACTTCACTGCGGGGGACTTTCACTGCGGGGGACTTCACTGCGGGGGACTTCACTGCGGGGGACTTCACTGCGGGGGACTTCACTGCGGGGGACTTCACTGCCGGGGACTTCACTGCGGGGGACTTCACTGCGGGGGACTTCACTGCAGTGAACTCCACCGCAGTGAACTCCACCGCAGTGAACTCCACCGCAGTTGAAAATCAAAGGATCTATTCAAGACAGCTTTTGCCATAGATGGTCATTACATATAACGTGATATAGGAAGATATACGTTATATAAGAAGTAAAAAAGCTCTTGAATTGGGAGGGACTAAAACATTGAGAGTTTGTATGTTCAGTATTGTAATAAAGCTGGCATGAAAAGTTCATTTCATTTCCCAATGACTGACGTTTGGGGAACTTCACTTTGGTGGATATTGAATGGCGGAAAACTTCAGTGGGAGATTGTTGGTGGGGAAAACAGATGGCCATCAGAAAGTAAGTCCTAGATTAATGTATATTTAGTAAGAACAGACTATTATATACAGAGAAGAGCATGCACTTACGGCGCCTGTTCCAAGTCTGTCGCAACATGTTGGAGCATAGATTCCACTATACATTGAATTTGCTAGTAGCCTAATTTACAATACCTTAATTTGTCCGGATTTGTAATCCCCAACCTGAATATTTGGACTTATGTTGACTGTTAAGATATGCATTGCGCCTCCCAAGTTTCAAATTTCAAAAAGGCAACCATTGACTGAGTCAAACGAGAATGGCAAAAATGGGAGCAATGCAGTGCTAACCTATATACGCTTATACAACACATAGATTAATTTTACTCTTCAATATTGGAGCCAAAATGGCAAAGGTTAGATTTAAGCTGAATTTAAGACTCTCTGGATCAGGTCTCATCCAGTTTATGGATTCAAAGCTTGAGACGTTGGAGGCCTCCTTCCCATCACACGGTGCTACTTACAACACTGATAAAGATTTTTTGCAAATGCCAAGACTTGTAATAATCGTTTTCGTTGTTATTGAAACAAAAGGAACAATTTTTGTAAAAAATAATTTTGGATTCTAGCTCAGATTAGAATATAAATCCACTTAAAGCCTGTAAAGAAATGGCATTTTTAAAAACGTAATCAATAGATGTTGGAAGTAACCTTAGTTGCGTTTTCAACTACAATTTTATTCAAAGAGCAAATTGCTCTCCAACGGGGTGTTCCTCATCACTCAACATATTGAAACAAATTAGAAATTCTTCTTCTTAGGAGAAGATCCCTTCCTTGGGAGTCCGGGTATCTTGATAACGCGGAAGCTGGATTGCCTCGTCGGAAAATCCAGAGTCCCTCCCCTTCATGCACAAGAGGGAGCCAAAGCAGAAATAAGACAAAAAAGACAGAAGCAAGCAAATCGATCTGCTGTAGCGTCATCATCGTTAGGCTGTTTTTTGGCCTTAAAGGCGGTTTGAATTTCCCGCCCTGCCTTTCCCCCCAAAAACCCAGCTGTTCTTTGTTTTGGATGACAGTCTGGTTACGAATGAATAACACGAAACACGAAGCCGTTTTCTGACTTTATTTAAAGTGCTAAACTGCCACTAATGTAGTATAACGCTGATTAATAAGATATATTCAGGAGATATGTACTCAACTAGTTCCTGTCGACAACTGCCGTCGTTGTATGCTTATGTAAACGGGCCCTTGAATAATAAGTATGTACAATCTTGCCCGTGCCATATCAGACTCTTTTGAATTTGTTTTCATTTTGTGGGCTTGAAAACGGGAGGTGTTGTATCCTGTACCCTATATTACTGCAATCAAAGAACTAATTGATGATCGCATTCACCTTAGTTTACAACAACACCTTGAAGAATAAAGCATTCTTCGTTTGTTCTTACAATTGGTGAGACCTCTTATCCTTAACTAAGCACCATGTATGGACGCGGGGGGCGGTCCTTGCCTGCTCCAAAGGCCATGCAAATATTACTGCTCTGAAGGCCAGCGTTGAGCGAGAGTGGGGAAATTATCTGAAGCCAACCTAACCAAAGCTGTCGAGTTCTTTAGGTCCAAGTTGGAAAAATGCATTGCAGTAGGAGGCTCAGTCTTTGAAAAATTAATGTAGCATTACCATACCTTTAATTTATGTATAAAAAGTCAATTCGTTGTTATCTCTATGGTCCAGATATTACCCTCCTCAAAGTTGCGAGAAAAGTTTAGGAGCGATATCATCGCACCCGGTACTAAAGCCAAAGGATGATTTTGCTCTGAGTCAGTTCAACGGAATCTAAATGATAATATATTAACAATAAAGTTATGCAAATATAATAAGATGTTACACCACAAGCACATTCATTGTTGCTGAAAGCAAGCCCAATTTGCAGCCTTGAGCTTACTTATTTAGGATTATGAAAATATAAAAAATGATTTTTTTGTTAATATTGCCTAAAGACTTCAAGCCTCCTCAGTTGCCATGAAACGAAAACTCTGGAGTTGAAAAAAGAGTTGCAATAACACCGTTTTGAATGCAATTTTTCAGACCTTACTCGTCATTTTGTTACTACTGCCGTATTTATGAATTGATTTAATTTCGCATGATATGATTAAATTTCTTGACTAAGTTTGGCCACGCCAATATGGGGTGAGATTATTTGAGGTGCATCGCAATCAGAATTGATCACATTTTCATTCAAGCTAACAAAGTGGTTTGAGGTACCCGATAGAGATGTGAAACTTCAAATATGATGCCGAGGTTAATTTGTAAAAGTACTGAACGTTCCGTGTCCCAAGACTGACCTGGCAGGCAGAAGAAGAGAGAGATCTCCGTGGGTGCTAGCCTAAACAGGACCAACAACTGCTACTGAGTTGCTACACCCTTTCCTTGGGCATAGCCCAGCTCAGCCAGTCAGCCAGCCCTTTTCCCTTCATCCAGTCTTCTACGTCTTAGAACTGTCATTTTTCCAGCTGTTGGATTGGCAGCGTGAAAATCAACCCGTCAGTCAGTCAGCCAGCCCTCGGGTGAGTCTGTGGTCATGCTGTCATGCTCTGACTCGTCCATTACCCTAGGATTTGGCTCCTGGGGATCTCAACAGCTGATCGACTGAATTCGCCTAATCTATAATCGGTAATGGATAGCCATGAGATCAAAAAGCTCTCTTATTATGCACATTTGATGTTCAGGCTAAGACGATGCCCGCCCAGTATTGAATGAATAACGTTCCGCCCACATATGGGTAGTCCGGGTGCCCAAGCGATCCACGCGAGATTCCTCTTATGAGGCGACAGCTGAGCCCAGGCCAGGCCAGGCCAGGCTCGCGGGCACAGCTGGATGTTTGACAGCTGAGCAAGGCTAAAGCCCGCCGACGCCAATAGTTCTAACTTGACTATCGTCGACGGAGTATTGCGTTTGGACGGCCACGGACTGTGGTAGTGAAACGACCTCGACCATTGACTCAGGCAGGCATTGACTAGCGCATCCCGCCTCGACACGCCCTAGCTATCCGTCATCCAGACATCCAGGTGGCCACAGCCCAGGTCCCATCCGGGTGCCCGGCCCTTGGAACCGTGTTTCCTGGCCGAACCTCGACCTAAACTGGTGGGAACTACTTTCTTTCCCCCTGGTGTCGGCCGGTGGGCTGAGGCTGAATGGGCCAGAGGAGCTAGCTCCGAACAAGGGAATCTCTTTCTCTTTGTATCTCTGTGTTTCTCTGTGTTGGATTGAGTCACCGCGGCCAGTCCTAGTATCCCTTCCTCACTGACTCACTCACTCACTGTCTGTATGTCTGTATGTATGTACTTTTTGGCTGCCAAGGATTGTGTCTGACAGGGTTTTAAACCTCAGGTGGATCTCGGATCTCCCAAGATGAGTGGACTCACTCAGGAACGGACCCGTTTGGCCCAGGATAATGAATCACGGGTTATGACCTTCGGATGGATGGGATGAGAACCCACCTGATCCGGTTCAGACCAAGCCAGCCAGTGAAAAGGATGGTGACTAGGTGGCCAGGCTACCCTGGCATCTTGATGCCCAGCTCCATGGGTGCATTATGATCTGGCATCTGGCCGTTGATCTGTGTGATCTGTGTGTGGCCCAGCCCTGTAATCCCTTCTCTGCTTGAGTAGAATCCACCCTCCCTCCCTTCCTTCCTTCCTTCCATTGTCCCATTCTCCCAGTCTCTCTCGTCGTCGTCAGCCTACCTCTAATCGAGACCAGAATGTTTTCAAGGCCAGAGCCTGTCCCGCCATTTCCCCGTTTTTGCCCCTAGTTTTTGCCTTCGGTTCCGACGACCCAGCTGCGCCTCTTTTTTTTTAGCCCGTGACCCACTTTGAGGGAGTTTCTTGCCCCCGTTTTGGGCCGGCTACACTCGTGCTTGTCTTTGGCCCCCTTTTCGCTCGTCCTGTCGTCGTCGTGGTGGTCTAGCCCTTCGTGGGCGTGCCCTTTCGCTCCGGCGAGTGACGCGAACGTCTTGATTGGACAGCCCGCGCGGGCCGGCTTGGCTCCGTGGTGCCAGGATCGCCGGCGCCGCCGTTGTGCCCACCGCGACGTGCGCGGCCTTTGTTTGTCTTGTCAATGTCTTCGACGCACGCGTCGCCTCCCAGGAAGCGGGTCAGGAGCTCAACCAACTCGGCCATGATCGGTGATGCCCACGCCAGTTCTTCCGCCAACGCCTCGGGAGTCGGACCCACCAGTAGTGTGAACGCCCCTTCCACGGCTAATCTGAGTGACAACGCGGGAATCCTGGAGCAGCCCGGCAGTCCTCATTCCGCCTCCGGTGGCGTGGCCACGGCCTCGTCCGCTGCGGCCAACACGCGGAGTAAGATGAAGTTGAAGAGCAGTGGACGTCGCCACGGCGGGTCCAATTCGAACAATGCCAATTATTTGGCCGGAAACGCGTCGTTCGCGTCCAATCCCGAGGAGGAGGACGATGATGACGAGTACGAGTCCTTGGAGGACGAGGGTGACATTAATGAGACGCTCTTGCGCAAAGTGCCCGTTCGCAATCAGAAACTCACCGCCTCGGATCGAGAGGTGGTCCGACTCATCGGACAACATCTCACTTCCATTGGCCTTAAAACGAGCGCCGAAGTTCTCATGCGCGAGGCCGGTTGCCGGCTCGACCAGCCCAGTGCCGCTGTTTTTCGCCAACATGTCATGCATGGAGAATGGGCCATGGCCGTTAAAGGTAAGCCGACTAATTTTGCATTTCAGCCAGAATGTAAGATGAACCGAGATAGATAACGTGATTAAACGTCGTCATTTCATTCTTTGACATTTCGAACTTGTAGCACTTCTACCCGTTTTTTACCTGGAATGCCTCCGCTCCATTCAAAGGCCACAAAAAATAGCATTAGGGAGCGGTTTTTTCCTTCTCTCAGCCCCATGAAGGAAGGTGTGAGGGAGGTGTTTGTTCCCCTTTTCTTTTCAATTTTGCGTGATGGCGATAATCGTCTTCGTCATTTGCTACTTCGTTGTACAAACACGAAATTCAAAGACTAAAGGTGGTTGATGAACCCATTCGTTTAAGAGTTAGTGGCCCTAGTCTCAAGAATTGAGTCAACCGAGAAGGACAAAGACCTCGTCTGTTACCTTTGTTGATCCATATTTAGAGTCGTAGGTGGGTACTTTGGATGGAGCTCTCGCCCTGGCTCTCCTCTTACCACAGAGAAGGAGAAAGAAACGACGAGCGCTCTTGAATCGCTCACAAATGAGCCCATACACAGGCAGCGTATCCGGGACGAAGAATGCTAATCGGACATAATGTTCGTTCTCTTCCTTTTTCCCTCTCAGCTTTGGAATCTCTGAAGGCCCACTTGGAGAACCCCGCCAAAATGGTCGAGATCAAATATCTCCTCCTTGAACAGAAATACCTCGAACTTCTCTCCCAGAAACGACAAGTAGAGGCGCTCAAGGTGAGTGGTCTGGTTGACAACATGTCTCATTCGTCTCTGTTCGTGAACTTTCCTTTACACTGACTGACACCTTCATCCCGTGCAGGTCCTTCAAACAGAGCTCACGCCCCTCAATCACCGCCAGAATCGAACTCACGAGCTCTCCACGTATTTGATGCTGTCCAAGGCCGAAGACATCTCACGGGTCACCCGTTCTGTACGGGGTGGGGAGCTTTCGGGCATGGACCTCATGGAACGGCTCCAGTCTTTCTTTCCGGCTAGTGTGATGCTACCACCCCGCCGCCTTCATACCCTCCTGTCGCAGGCCGCCGAGTTCCAGATCGATCGGTGCCTGTTCCACAATTCATCCTCTGTGCTCAACTCGTTCGAATTGAGTGGAACTCGGAGTAGTAGTCAGTTGTCTCCCCTGGACTCGTCGTTTCTGGCGTTGGACCATCAGTGCGAGAAGGATAACTTTCCCCACGAGACCATTCAGGTCCTGGCCGATCATTGCGAAGAGGCCTGGTATTGCAAATTCTCCAGCGATGGGCTTCGATTGGCCACCGGCTCGAAAGACATGACTGTGATTGTGTGGGACTTCGATCCGGAGACGCTAACCTTCAAGAAGCACAGAGTTCTCGAGCGGCAACCGCAAGGAGTGTCCTTTTTCGCCTGGAGTCCCGATAGCACTCGATTGGCAATTTGTGGCATTGAAGACTGCGACGAAGTAAGTATCAAGCTATTGCCTGTCTTTCATATACTCTTTCACATTTAGATAGTGAGCGTTGTGATCATTCATCCTCATCACGTCCTCCCTGTTTAGATTGTGATTTGGAATATAGATGGATCTGAAGAGGAAATCAGGGTGTCCCAATCCTCACAAGATTCACTGTCCAGCGTCTGTTGGTCCCCGGATGGGTCAAAAATCGCTTGCGGTGGGAACCGAGGCAATTTTTATCAGTGCAGCACTATGGGAAACATTAACAATTCATGGGAAGGGATTCG
>NC_081440.1:14317018-14358253 GCF_007210705.1 Tigriopus californicus | reverse complement strand
GTGCAGCACTATGGGAAACATTAACAATTCATGGGAAGGGATTCGCGTGGTCTGTCTCCAATACACACAGGACGGCAAGTCCATTTTGGCGGCCGACACTCACCACCGAATCCGATCCTATAATTTTGATGATCTCACAGACTTCACCCTGATCCAAGAGGATCATGGCATCATGAGCTTCACTCTCGATGAAATGGACCGCTATGCCTTGCTCAATATAGCCAACCAGGGGATTCACATGTGGGATATTGAATCTCGTATTCTGGTCCGCAAATTCGAGGGTGTCACTCAGGGATTCTGCATCATCCACAGCTGCTTCGGCGGCCGAGACCAGAACTTCATTGCCAGCGGTTCTGAGGATAAGAAAGTGTACATTTACCATAATAAGCGAGAAAAGCCCATTTGTGTTCTGAGTGGCCACACGCGCACGGTCAATTGTGTGGACTGGAATCCCGTATATCCCAATATCGTGGTCTCCGCTTCCGATGATAGCACTCTTCGAGTGTGGGGCCCCTCGGCCGAGTTTCGCCGATCAGCCCAAAGTGGAAACAATAGTCGTCAGTCTAGCCATTCCTCAAATACCTCTTTGGCCGGATCCACTGCTAGTGGCAACAATCAAAACGGTTCAGTGTCCAATGGGATCGTCTGATTGGATCCACTGTCAGAGCGGGCACTCCACCTGCAGGGCTCTTGATCAACGAAAACGTGAATATTGTCTGCGGAGACAAGTGATTTTTCTACTCATCAAATTGTTACATACCAAGGAGAAGTACAGATCGCATCTAGTGAGTTCCTCGTTCGTTTCCCAACCTTTATGGGGAGGTCTTTGGACCGCGCGGTGGTGGGAGAACTGGAGAGAGTGATCAAAACCCACGTCTACGGTGTTCTTTCAAGCATTGGTGAAGTGAGACAGTGTGCCCTTGAGATAGACTTATTTAGTTCCTTGAGAATTAGTTTTCAATTATTTCGGACTCAGAACTACGGATCCATTCGACCACCCAAATAATCATGCGCGTGGGTGCGATTTTCGTTTTCAGAAACATCTCAGCGAGCGCTCTTGAAAACCAAGCAACCTCTCAACATCCCGGATTCCTCTCCTCTTTGAACAATTATTGAATTACGTTCCTTCTTTTTAATTATGTACAATCTACTTCCTCCTCTGACACTTCTCCTTTCCTTGTTTTTTCGCTGGTGAGCGCTTCACTTTCTTCTTTGAACGTTTTGAAAGGTAGATGAGCGTTGAGAACAGATCCTAGATCCTTTTCATCATTGCCATCGATCCAAGAGATTTTTCTAAGCAAACAGTTCTTGTACCCATCCGCCGCATTGTATGACTTCTTGACGTGTTTATAAACCACACCCACCCACTCTAATGTCCATTGTGGAGACTTTCATAGAATCCTTATTCAGCATACTTATTAAACTGAAGAAAACTAATCTAGGAACGCATTATCTTTCTCACCCAACCTTCCAATCGTCGGCGAGATCCCACATATGGCTCCGTTGTTCAGAGCCTTTCATAACTGCGCCTACCTAGAGCTAGATCAAACTCATGGATGAATTTAAATAGAACAGGAAGACTTGACTCGCAGATACATAAATGCATGCGTAAATATATGCATCAAAGTTCATCCATTTCCAACCAATAGTTTTTAAACTGTCACTGCAACTTTTGCTTCATGTCAAAGCCTTCTTTAGCCACTTGTTTGGCCTATATCAACGATAACTCTGACTTTCCTCAATTTATTAGCATTGGTTACGAACTCGGTACCGGGGAGGCATCGAGCTATGTTCTTGAGATTCCCCAAGTCGTCTGACGTCTGGCATTAATTGCTTATTCTAGGGTTGACCTGGCCCAGAAGTCGAGCAGTTAGGCCCCCTCCTCAACTCCCTCAAAAAAACATACCCCTCGACTTGGGTGCTAGAGATTAGGACCCGGAACATCATGAAGGCTCTTGAGATCAAGATTCTAGGTGACAGGCAAGGTAGTTCTCATTGAAAGTAGAGCAGATGTAGATAAGTCGGTTACTAAAAATTTTTTACAAGCCAAAAAAGTGGTAGCAGAAGACTTTATTGACATGATACAATAATTTCAGTTCAAATTTCATGACTAGTTGCCAAAAATCGTTGCAACTTGATGTACACATTCATATTTGATACGTCTGTCAATTTTTCTAGTGTGTTAATGGTCTGGTTCAAATTATTAACGAGCTAGATGTAAGTTTTTGATTCGACGCAATTAGTAGACTCTCTGTAGATGGCAAGGGTTATCACAACGAACTGACACGTTTTGGTTCGTTAGGCGAAATGAGTTAAAACAGAACTAAACTAACTGTAATACGAGTATCCTCAATGCTATCTCGAAATTTCGTTCCTTGCCTGACAGCAAAGCCAGAAAGCTTAAAGAAACAGGTCACATTTAGTCCTGACGTACCAAAGACGAAACAACTTCCACTCCTACTGATTCCAAAAACAATATTACTGATCGAAGAGTGAAAATGGGACAAAGACTAGAAAGCGATTCCATCGATCCGAGGTCCAAAAAGCTCACATTTCGTTGTGTGGCCTCAAATAAAAGTATCACTTCAACGGAACGGGACACAGAGCTGGAAGCGGGCTGAATCTAGAACAAATGTGACATGCCTCTTCATCTTCCTTTTGCTTCAGGGCTTGAGTCTTTACCGAGCCAAAGGGAAAAAAAGTATCGTCTCCGAGATCAAGCTTGGTTGCACCGTGATGGACCCCTAATAGATAGATTCCTTCCGGAGTCGACCGACCTGTCTTTGGGTCAACTTTGTCCAAGTCCGACAATAGAACGGAAACCCTCAGCCTCACCCGGCAACGTTCAAAAAGTTCCTTCAGCTTGGATGAAGGCTCCCTGACTTCGTCTTTGTCTCTTGGGAGGAAGCCTTGCAAATCAGAGTTGTCGCTGTTCTTTGCACTTTCATCTTGCCAGCAAGACAAAGTGGAACGATGCGAGGCATGCCATACTTGACTCGGATTATGGCCCTTCCACAACTTGCTAATCATTTTGAGGAGGGAATGAAAAACTTTGGATGAGCAATGATAGCTCGCCCATGGTCTTGGATTCACAGAACGATGATTGCCTAGGATACACCGGAGAGGTACGAAAATGGTCCTACTCATCCTTTCAGCATTTTCAGGTTTAATTCGACATTTGTGGCAATTAAAGCTGTCCTCTTCGCTGCATTGACAGTATCAGGTTCATTGCGAAACAGACCAAATTGATTGCCTTGTGAAAGGTCTTTCGGATTCCTTTTTCCAATATCCTGTAGCTCAATAATGAAAAGTAGAGCTCTAATGGACAGAAATGACGTTCACGTTTTGATTTATTTTTTTGCATCACCTTACTTTTGTAATTTCGGGACTTTACGAATCTCAAAATTTGAATACAATAGAAATTCACAAGTAAAACCAGTGGTAACAATTAAAAGAGTCAAAAATTTTCATTTTAATAAGACTGGGGATCACATTGTTTGCAGCGGCTAGTAAGGCCTGTAAAAACCTGAACCAAATAAAGGGCGTAACTTCTAAAACTTCTTATTAGTGATTCCATTTTTTTGTGCGGACTTTCTTACCGCTATCGGGATTGGAATCCCAGCAGTTCAAGACGAGAAGATTATTTATTTTACTTGACTTTTATTTATATATATTATTTGATCGACCAACGAATTGGAGTTGGCTGATCTGGCTAATCCTTGAATATAAGGTTGATCCGGAATTTTAGTCAAAAACTTGTCCAAGTCTGACTTAAATCTTGCTACTGGATCAACCCCTACATAAACCCTACGAATATTTGAGGGCAGCAAATTGAACAATGAAGGAGCCCGAGAAAGAATTTTACAAGAAAAAAGTCCCCAACCAAAAAAAACACCAGTAAAGAAGGAAACATAAGAACCCAAATGACCAAACGGCTAAAAATGTTGTAAAATGTGAAAATAAGTAAGGAAGATTCGAAAAAGAGTCAAAAAACGGAGATTTGACATAAAACTTATTTCCCAACTAATAAACTAATAAGTCGATAAAAACACTTTTTCCACGATTAAACTGCTTTAGGTCTAAGTGTACCGAATTTGACATGCAAATATATGACGCAAATGTTCGGCTAATGTTTCAGAAGACCTAAAACAAAAATAGAACCCAAAAAGGACAGGTCATAAATACGTAAAGTGTGCTTGAAAAACAGGTTGTACTGTTTTTTTAACTACTTACTCATTTTTTCACCAAGTGTAAACTTGTGCCTCTTAGGACCCTTGCTCCAAACGCGTTTTATCAAGTGTGTTTGGAGCAACGGTATGACGCACATGTGAGAAACTAATTGAAAAAACGCAGCTCAAACACGAACCCTTAAAAAAGGTTTTTTTTGCAATTTCATTGCGATTGAACCTTGGTTTAACAAACAAACAAAGTGTCGTTTCTCTCTATGCTCGCTCAATTCAAATGGGATCTGTTTTCAAATGAATAGCGCACATTCTTCTCTTGTGAACACAAACGTTCAATTTGCTGCCCTCAAATATTCGTAGGGCTTATGTAGGCGTTGATCCAGTAGCAAGATTTAAGTCAGACTTGGACAAGTTTTTGACTAAAATTCCGGATCAACCTTATATTCAAGGATTAGCCAGATCAGCCAACTCCAATTCGTTGGTCGATCAAATAATATATATAAATAAAAGTCAAGTAAAATAAATAATCTTCTCGTCTTGAACTGCTGGGATTCCAATCCCGATAGCGGTAAGTACTTTAAGTATGAAAATTGCAAGAATTAACAATTAGTATAGTGATTACTTAGCAAATATACTACGACACAATCATTTAGTGCCTACTTCGTAGTAAATATGTTACAAGATGTTTGCTTATCAGTTAGCTTTCATCTCTACCTGATTTAAATTCTGGACATTCCGCCTTCTTATTGAAATTTATGACAGAAACGGTTACATTTAGACACAGCAAATCAAGCATAGATTTGGCAACTTCCGTCTGAATTCCCGGTTATTGGTTATTGAGTTAACTATCGATAGGCGTAAAAATGCTCGATTGCCACATGAGTAACGAATCAGGGTTTTGTCAACTCAAAAAAGAACAGTACATTCAACAAGCCCTCTACATTCAACCATGATACATGCTTAGACTCAAAGTCAACTAGTACGGAACCAATTTTCAGGGTGGCAGGCATGATCTGTTTTGAACCAATAACGTCCAGTAAAAATCCATCATATTGGCTCAAATACGTAGTTTTAATTCATTACTGAAAATTAACAAGCTCACAGTTGACAAATTGAGACGACAACAACAGCTCTTCATTTATTTATAAATTAAAAGCAATGAAAGCGGGAACACTTTTCAAATGCATGTATGACTATTTTTCATGTTTCCCAATCTTAACCATGGATAATGAAACGCCCTATTATCAGTCTTTATTTACATGCGTAGAAGATAAATTCTTAACTGGCTTGTTCCCCATTGAAACATTTGAATGTGTGAAATGCAATTCAGCCACCCTAGGCCTGGCAATCTCTATTTACTTTTAACGCTCTCCCTCTTTCCAACGAGCGATAAATGGGAAGGAAGGGATCGATCGTGTTCCTTCGTTCCTTCGTTCCCTCTGTCCCTCGTTCCTCCCCCTCTTGGTCCTCCTTGGTCGAGATATCCTACATTTGAGGAAGGGCAACAGTACCAATCCGACAACCTCTCTTGACGTGCTTAGCTGGCGCCCAAGGAGCCAGAAGGGGAAGGTTCCCCACCCTCCATGTTCGTTTGTCCTCGCTCTACCATTCTTGTGGATCTCTGTCATCTTGTCGGCAGGCCTTCTCCCAACCACCGACCCAACCATTGAGCATCATTCTTAAGACCTTCTGGCCTGCGCTCTTCACCTCTCTCCAATCTCAAGTCAAGAGCGAAAAAGGGCGAGTGCGCGGCCTGAGGGCCCTCTTTTCGGCTTCTTCTTTGGTCCATTTTCTTGCTCGTCCGTCGGTTCCTCCGCGGCCTCCTTCGCGAGTGCTTTCGAGGCTTCGAAGGCCTCCTTTTCTTTCGGCGAAGCGAACTAGACACAAAGCCTGGTCTTTCTGTTCGTCGGAGGCAGAGGGACACTCACTGAAGTGCCAGTGTGTGAGCACAGACACGCACTCACGTACTCGGTCATTTCGGCACGCACCCGCACTCTCGGAGAGCCGATATCGTTCGTGCTTGTACTGTTGAGCCACGCACGATTGTAGTATACTACAGGATACTTACTAGTGCTCTTCTAGCTTGTGCATGCGAACGTGCGTGCACATACACACACGCACACGCACAGGATTTGGCTGTCTCTCGTTGCCTTTGGATTTGAGTTTGAGACTTCATTCGACCCTGGACTGCCTTCGCCGAAGGAGGGCCCCAGAAACCACTTCACTTGACTCATGATAAATACTCATCTCATCATCCATTCTCCCACGTTCTGTTGAGAGTGATCAAACGAGTGAAGTTGTCGAGATCATCTGGGTTCGTGGGGATCGTAGTGTCTTCTTGGAATCGTCGTGAGGAGCCAACCGCGCGATCGTCATGACCTTGGACAATGGGGGCATGGAAAAGGGCTCCACCAACGGAGAGGTGCCAGGCAGGGCCCGAGCCCGGAAAGGGGCCCTGAAAAAGAAAAACATCTCAGAGGTGAAGAACCACAAATTCATTCCCCGGTTCTTCAAACATCCCACATTTTGCTGTCACTGCAAGGATTTCATTTGGTAAGTCAGACAATTTTTCTGCTAACTAGCGACCACTAGCAGTGCTTAACCCGAGGCAAGTTTATCCGACGCGGTTCTTGTTTGATTCGAGCACTCGAAACAAGATAAAGCAGAAAAAGTGTACTAAAAGAATGCACTTCAAAAAGCTCTCGAGAGATAACTCGGTAGCATGGATGCACGTTTACGTACATCAAATGCGGCGCTACAAAAGTAAATAGGAAATATCCAACCCCGTGTATCGACGTAATCAAACTGCTCCTCCTATTCATCTACGGATTGTTTCGTTCTTTGGGGAGGATGCTCACACGTTTGATAAGGAGCTTTAAGAGAACAAAATCGGACATTTCCTTTGGCATGTTATTCATTTCGATCTGACGGTTTCATGACTGAAAAGGTAGCAACAACCTCGTGTTTGTTTCACACCCACACCATCAAGTGAAGTGAGTGCTTCAACGAGACGGAGAAAGAGCCTTGTTTCCAGTAGTTGTTCAGTAAATGGACAAGTATCCATATCAGCTTCATTTCGTTTACATTGTTCTTCAAGTGATCCGTGAGAGACAAGGCCTTACTTCTCCATCGAGAATTGCTCATGTTACACGAGTGACGTCATCCGTTCCCGAGTTTGATTTTAAAGATATCACATGAAGAACAAAGTCAATTTTAACCTCCGGTTCAATCATGGGGAGCAAAATTCGTTGGTTAGGATCAAGAAATGGAAGGACAGTTCAGTACGATTGTTCCCTGAGGACACGTGGACAATGTTTAATAGGAAACTAGAATAATTGCCTTCTTGAATAAGAAATAGATAGCCTAACCTGAAGCTTTTAGAATACCCCTGATCAAGCCTTTTTATATAGACTCTTCCAAAACGAACTCGTCATTGTTCTCAAACATATGAGTTTGAATGATTCGTTTTCGAATGGCACACAGAATTATAAGGGGGACATTTAAATAGGAGAAGACGAACTCAAATATTGAATCTAACTAATTAAGCAGGCAATTGAGTCCGTCCGTCACTCACTTCATTCAACAGGAAGGAGGACGAAGACGGCAGAATGCTTAGGATTCAAGCTTGACGAAGCCCATATAAACTGTGGAATCTTCGGCGATATGCTCGTTTTCAATTTATCCCATTGTCTGTGGACTCGTCAAAATCCTGATGATTTTGATTATAGTGTTTTACATCTCAGCGGAGTTGTCAGCTCGGAAAAGTTTCCACACCATGGTTCGGATTTAACGAAGAATCATTGTGAACCACGGAACAATGGGCGGGGAGCTCGAAGTGGGTTTCACGGAAAACTTTTTCTACCCATCCTCGATCAAGGTCGCCCGAGGATCAGTTCAAATTTTCAAATCCCAAGTTTCAGCGGATTTTTTCCACTTGAAGATTGCGTGGCCTTGATTGGATACTTCACTAGGAAATGGATGGCCCTTTAAAATATTCACCATGTTATCTCAATTTCGTTTCTGGTTCAAGTGGTGGCCTCGGTGTACTGCCAACCAACGGGAAATGGGTGGGCGCTTGCAATTGGGTCCACTTGTTACAAGTTTCTGGGGAGGCTGCGACGTTGTGCACGGAAATCATTGTCTATTGACAGTTTTCTGGCGGCCTTTTGGTCTTTGCTGCTTTTCGATTGGATCTCATTAAGACGGGCTTGCTTGGAGGGCATGCAACGTGCATTCACTACACAATATCTTGTTCATTGATCAAGTCTTATCTTGCATGTAATAAAGCAATCGAAAACAGCATCCATAAAGTGTGCGTAAAGGCTTGCTAATGATCAGCCCAAATGGATTGCCAGCCATCACAAATCCTTGTGCAAATTGTCCCCAAAAATGAGCCAAAGCTTGAAGTACCAATCCTCTGCTGGTAATCAACTAATGGATTTTGGTTGTCGACCAGCATGGTTCAAAACTAATTCTCAGTCCTTGTGCCCACAAAAGCCAAACCATCTCCTGCCTTCACTTTTCAAAGGCTTTCCAGTTGGTTTGGAAGGGGTTTGGGGAGGACGATTTAGAAACGAACTCAATGCTTAAGTGAAGTGTCCGTACTAAAAGATTACATGAATTTCTCGATGTGTCGATGAAAGGATAAAAATTGAACGTACGTAGATTGACCAACATTGTTGATACACTTACGTAACCTGGTCGGATCCAATGCTGAAATAGCTTTACAAGCGACTCAGTCTGTCATTCATTCATCACCAATGGTCTGTCGCCTTTCAAAACCTCTTTTCACATGGCTTTTCCATCACATAAACTTCTCAAAGTGACCACTACATCTTCCAGAAATTTAGAATGGTGGAAGGCCACTCAGTCTCTTGAGAGAAAATAGTTCACGAAATCGTGCGTACTTCAATCGAATCCTTTCCATAGTCAAAGTGCTTTCAAAGGCTTTGGTCAAGGCAAATTTGGACAATCTATGAGCGAAAAACCCACTCACGTTAGTTACGCCATCACAACATTGATACTTTTACGTAGGCAACCCAGTCTATTTATATATCTATACCACCACTTGTATTGTGCAGTAAAATAAGGGTCTCAGTTTATGTACTTACTTTACTGGTGGTGTTTCAGTGGATAGACCGGTCTCATTTTGTATTTTCCGGAAACACGGAAGCTCAGATGGTCGAGGAAATGGTCCAATTTCTAGATCTATTATGGTTTATGTTCTTGCCTGCCCCAAACGTCTCAAATTGAGTCTCAAATGGAGCTCATAGAAGCACATAAAGTGGAGAATTGGTCTCCATTGCCGCCAACGCTTTGTGGGTGACAAATAGGACCACTGAAGCGGGTAGACTTCTTCCGAAATTCACAAAGTTTAATCATTCCTTGTGCGAGACTCAAGTGGTCCACTAGTAGTAGTAGTACCTTGTCCTTGTCGCCCTCTGATTCATTATCAAACCACAATTCACCGAAAGCTCCCTTATACGTGACACTTACAGAGAAACCCACCGGGTCCATAAGCTTCCTTGGGATGGCTTCTTCCCTCCAAGGTACATGGTCCATGCATGCATGATTCTCCTTCTTGATAGAATTGTGAAAGACGACTTACGGTATGCGCAGAGTTGCTTTCTTTCTAAGTGCGTAGAGTGTTTAGGGCTTAATATCCAAGTCCACTGTCCATGTGTCGAGGAGAGCTAGAAGCCTCACAAGTCTCAAGGCTACTACTACCTCCATCCATCGAGCGTTACAATCGAATCTCTTGTTCTGAATGCAAATCAGAATATTTATCTTACCCCCTCCTCGGTCGTTGAAGTATTCTCAGACTGCCACGTTGTAGATTGAATATCCTAGTGGACACGGCCATCACAGACCATTGGGACTGGGCGGCAGTGTTAGCTGCCTTAGCTCTGAGTTTGAAGGCTCTTTTTCCAATTAATTGGAAAATTGGACCTTTCATTAAGGTAACGGGCGGGAACGTCCTCTCAGTTGACCTCATGGTACCATATGTACGTAGTAGACATACCCTACTAAGAGAGCATTGGACCCCCTGGACTGCTCAAGGCACCATTATTTGGATTCCCTACCGAAAAGAGCCTTCTTGGATCGATTTCTTCCGTGCGTGACGATGACTTATTCCACAGCCTTCTCTTGGTTCCCCATGGGGGAAATATTGGGCGCCACCAGGGAATTTTTGGGCTGGGTTGATTGTCACGTTCGGATGAACAACAAATTAAGAGTGAAATTCGGGCGAAGAGGCCAGAAACACAAGACTTGCAGCCGAACCGTGTAATCAAATTATCAAGGCTAAGGACAAGCTCGGTTAGAGATTCCTTCAAAAGTGGAAACCGAGACAAACTTGGATCCAAGTAGTCACTGGTTTCGCTTGACCTTGGACATGCGAGGCAGGTTCTAAATCTTAAGAAGCCGTTTGTTGTCCCTCGTTTGATGCTTTCCTCAAGGGAAGGAACTGTGCCATCGAGGAAGGGTCTTCTCAATGCTGCACGTTTTTTTCCGGAGATTTGCGAGTTAGGCTGTTTTGTCCCGGAGGGGAAAAGTGAGACCAAGAGCATTGTTGATTATTTACGTTGGCTTCCGGATGCTTATGATTATGCGGGAAAAGAGGCCCAGAGAGTCTTTCAGCGCTCGTTGGCTTGGGAAAGATAAGCGATTAAAGCTCCTCTTGCATTTTATTCCTGCCATTCGGAGCTAAAGGGGAGTAGAAATTTGTTTTCTCTGAAAACAAGACGGGGCCAATTTCCACTACTCCTTCCTCGCCCTGGTTCTTACCATTCCTTCCAATGCGTTACCTCAAGATTGTTGATCCTAAGAGCTCGGGAATCCCAATGTACTCGCGCAGTATATGTACTGTACAGTATGATGAGTGTTCTCGCCTTTTTCTGGAGAAAGCTTGTCGTTTTCTCCGTTGATTTAGGTGCCAATTCTTCCCTTCATTTGCTCGTTCCTTCTCTAGATCGACTTGTTTACTTTGAGATTTCCTACGGGGATGAAACGGGTTAGTCGAAGCTTATCTCAAATGCACCTTTCATCGTCGAAAGGACACTTAATAGCTTGATATATTAAAGGGGGCGATGAAGAAGCTCTCATTTTTTTTCTGTCGGTGCATCTCGTTAAGATCCAGGATCTAGGAAAAAGAAAAGGAACGAGGGCGCGATTCCCCCGTTCGTGAATGATCCAAAAAGCATAGATTGGCTGCACTCAGTCAAATGCAGTAGGTTCATAGTGATCCCTTATCAGGTTGATTTGAGTTCCTGGAAATAAGATCCCTTTTTGTCATATTGCATTTTCACATCAATCTGATCAGGGCTCGACAAATTCAATGCAATCCACAAAGATACGTTCAGGATCAAACATGTTTAGCCAAAGAACATGGGTGGTTTACTTTTGCCCACTTATCCACGCAAGTTCATGTCGTGTGATTGCATGTATGATGAATTCAAAAAAGCGCTGGCTGTGTGATGGGTGTGAATTTGTGTCTTCTTAGGGGCAGGAGCTATCGACCCTGCAGGTACGACGAACGGGCGTATTGACGTAGTAGGAGTCAAGTCCGAGCCTGACTCTTCTCAGTCCGTGGATGAGCCACCCGAGGCTCGTGGAACACCGGGGAGGGAAGGAGGGAAGCAAGGACTCTCTGAGCGAGCTGTTCACTCTCAATGCTGGACTAGCTGGACTGTAACGGGAAGAAGGGAGGACGGGGAAGGCTACGAGAAAACGCGTGTTTGCCCTAATACTGTCAAAGATCATTGCTGCAACACCACCGTGTTCCTTGTTCCCAAGAGACGAGGAAGCGACAACGAGGATGATGAGAAGGAGGAAGAAGAGGCGATGCCTCAAGAAATAGTGCAGCGATCCCTCCAATCAATTTCTGAAAGTACTGTTCCCGACTCGTTAGTTAGTTGCTGGTGAGAAGTAGTCTATTTGACTGTGTTTATCCAGAGACAGTTGCTTTTTTATCCGGGGGTGATGCACACGCTCGTACAGTTTGTTGCTCATCGTGGAGGTGGTGGTGGTGGCGGAGGAGGACAATAACTCTGAGAAAATTGATCTTGACCCAGCCAGTGCAGAGGTGCATCCTCATCATCCATCGTCTTTGTCATTTTGAGTTCCACGGAACTTGCTCCCGTCTAATTTTTGGCATAACTGAACCGGAAGCAGCGCGAGAAAACTGCAACGGCAGATCTAGCTAAAATTCTCATGCAAGGGCAGAAAGGCGAATAATCGCCCGAGGAGATGAGGTCGTGAATTAATTCGCTTTGCTCCATTTTCCCCCGCTTCATTGAGAGTCGGGAGAAAGATCCGAGTTGTGGAGAGCTCCAGTTGTGGAGAGCTCCAGTTGAATTGAGGATTCACTTAGCGGATGATCGGTGTGCAGTGAGTGCTTGAAAAATGAATCCTTCCCTGATGTTGGATGAAAGGTTCCATGAGGGGGCTTGGCCAGCTCTGGTGATCCAAAATGTGCCAATTCCGATGATTGTCCGATCCGGAGCTTTCAAAAGACGCACCGTGCGACTGGTTCACAATCACAAGTTCATTAAGAGATTCTTCAAGCAACCAGTGTTCTGTGGCCATTGTAAAGACTTCATTTGGTACGTGAAACAAGATCATTGTTGGTAGCTAATGAATACCCGAAGATGGTAGGTCTTTTGTTGAAACTCAATCAGCATCGACTAGTTTGTCTTACCGAAGTGTTCCTCCATGTGTCTGTTCCAATTTTCCTGGTCGTTCCTTCGAGCTCATAAGTAGTTGTTCCAGTTGCTCTAGTAATGCTCGTAGTTGCGTGCCTCTAGGTAGAATTTCCTCCCCATAGAATACAACTGCCAATCAATGTTGGTAGCTGCGGGAAGACGAGTTAATTCCCCACCTTGGAACATATCTACGGGAATATCTGCCGTTAGGCCTTTTGTGGAACAAATGCATATGTAGAAGTGGAACGAGCTGATCTGTTCCATGTTCGACTCGTTCGTGCAGATTCCTCCTCGAAAACCGAAGGAAAGAACGAACGAATGAACACATGGGATCTTTTGGGAACCCGAGCAAATGGCTTCCGTCTGTCCAGACACTTCAAACACTTGGGCCGATAAGTTTTCCTCCTTCTCTCTTTCAAGTTTGCCGAAAAGGAAACATAGAGTAGGTTAGAAGAAAAAAAATCCGCTCCGATTTGAGCATCCTCTTAATCCTTCTCCTTTCCGTAAAAAAGAGACGGAAAGTGTTCCCACCACCTAATTAATTCTCTCGTTCTTTCTTGTTCCAGGGGTTTTGGGAAGCAAGGATATCAGTGCCAAGGTAATAATCATGATCTTCTTCACCATACCATATCTCAATAGCCTCTATGTGGACTCTTGATTACATTTGCATTCCTTCATGTTGAGGTTGTGTCGTGGCACGAAAGTTGGTTACTTTTCTTTACAACCTTTACACGCTCACATCTTTGGCCGAAAAATCTCTGAAAGGAAAACTTATATATGTTTGTCCAAGAAAACTTACTCAGCTCATGTCTGAAGGGCCAGAGGTGGCTAGCCAAAGAAGACCCAAAATTCATTACTACTTCTTAAGAGCCTTTTCGCCCGAAAATGTTGCCAAACGTATCGCGAGCAAAATGAGTTCCGAGCTCGTCCCGATCTTGGTTCCGTTTGCGATTGTCGAAAATGTCAGACCTGCCAAATTGACGGAAAGGGCCAGATTGAACATTTTTGACATGACCTCTTTCACCTCTCTCTTTCAGTTTGTAGTTTCGTGGTTCACAAGCGATGTCACGAGTATGTCAATTTTGATTGCCCAGGGGTGGACCATGGAGCCGATTCAGACGTAAGTGTTTTCTCTACGACTTGTTCATATCTTGGAACGAACGCGTCGAAGATGAATCGGACTTGACAGCGTAATGAAGGCCTCTTCGGGGGGCCTCTGAAGTCTCTATCAAGCGAACCTAATCATTTCTGACCCTTCCTTGCTTGAACCAAATCCTTAGGGCAACGCCAAAGCCCAAGTTGTCAGTAATCCTCCAAGGTAAAAATGAATGGGAGCAACGGCGAATGTAAGAGGCAAAGAGTAGGCCAAGCTTGCTCTGCTTCGAAGGCTCAACATCATCATCATCATCATGTGGATCGGCTTTCTTCCTTTCTTTGAAGGGCCTCTCTCGCTTTTTTGTACTTGACCTTTTGTCATGCTTCACTTAGGCCAATGTTCTTAAAGGAAGAAGCTCGATGATCATAGCACGAACCTCTCTAGTCGGTACTTTCACAAGAGGCCTTCTCGTTGAACATCAATCATTTGGCAAAAATGTGGACATTTGTGTGTTTTGATGTAACCTTCTTTTTCTCCACAAACTCTTTGTTGCGTTCGTGTCAACAAAGTTGACGTCACTAAGGGTAGAAATTCATGACGTCTCTAACTTGAAAAAGCGGCATTTGTCGGTCAGAATACTGGAGTGAAAAAATGATGAAGTCACATGCTACAAAGCATTCCTCTTCAATGGGATTGGCCGGGTTTGCTGCCCAAATCCTAGGCAAACCCAATATACGAATTCATATCAATAGAGCCCGAGGGCAAATGTGATAGAAAAGATAGATGGAATAAAAGCATGGATGAATGGAGAGATGGATGAGGCACTCAACGCGACGCTCCGATGATTGGAAGACAATATGGGATAAAAAAGCCATGCGACCAAGATCCAGGGTAGACAATATTGGATCAGACTTGATGTTTTCTATTAGCTTAAGGACTTTGAATGCAGTCAACACGATTTGTTTCGTGAATGAGCACTTGATATTCCAAAAAAACACACGGTGAAAAATAGCGAACTTAATGTAGTGGGAATTGGCGTTTGAAGGCCCTTGAAAAAAAACCAGGAGATGAAAAAACGAAGGCACGGTGGCAAGTAGTTTTTTTCCTGAATTGAGGCTGTAGATGGTCTTTGAAGGAGGTCCACCACTTGGAACTTCGATCCAAGTGTCCAAAAGGCGAAAGTAGGCGCAGAAGATTATCTTCTTTTCTGCCACTGGAAAGTCGCTTTAGAAATCCAATTTCGGGATCAACTTTTGAATGGGAGTGAAGCCACACCAACGCCATCCTTCCCGGCTCAAGGAGATAACGAAACCACATTTCCTTGGCCTTTTCTTCAAACAAACACACAAACCATTCATTGTGGGCGTTCTCTTGGCGCCCTTTTCTTCTAGGATATGCGAACCACGCACAAATTCAAACACCACACTTATGCCAGTCCAACGTTCTGCGATCATTGTGGATCTTTGCTCTATGGTCTTTTGCACCAAGGTCTAAAATGTGACGGTAAATCAAGTTCCCCCCCCCCTCTTCTCAAACTTTCATGTGCTGTCTTGTGCCAAATATGCGTGTGCTTCTGAGTCTTCTTGCATGCATCCTGGCTCCTTACCACCTGATTACTTTACTCCCTCGCTTTGTAGTGGTGACACTGTTCTGGTGAAGGCGGTCTCCTTGGGAACTCGGTGTCTGTTCTAACTTTTCTAACCCTTGTGTATTACATGTCATTGCATGAAAGTTCTCATTTGATTTAACAATGACACATTTTTATGACTACTTGGAATTAAAATACCCGCTTTCAGAACAGTACGTGACATGGGTTTGCTGGCGAGGCTCTCGTGTCAAACGTTTAAACTTGGCGCGTTCAAATTCAAAGAATCGTGCGGCTGTCAATTTCAGTGGCAATTTCTAGTCTGGCTTCATTTTGCATGATGAAAAACGACAAGTTGAACCCCGAACTTTCGGTTAGCGACAACGGGAGTTCTGTTATCCTTAAACAGGCTAACAAGAGCCCTAGGCTATACCTTTTTGTTTCGTGTTATCTATCTATTTTCTTCTCTGTGTACGTATTTGTCTTCTATTTCTTTTGTTCTGGTTTTCTTCTCGTTCGCTTTCATTCCTTGCATGGTCTGCTTTGATCTTTTTTCCAGCACCAAAAGCCACATACATGGGTGGAACACTCCGTTAAGCCCAGTTCCACTTTTTGCGACCATTGTGGAACCATCATGTATGGCTTGCAAAAACAGGGTTTCAAATGTGATGGTAAGCCCTCGCCCAAATTGTTGGACATTCATCTTGCAGGTCCCCCTTTTGACTTGAAATTGGTCCCGGTATCGATTTGCCAGTTACCACAATGATTTCATTCTCTTTCTTCCATACATCCATGTTGAAATGTACATAGAAGGGATGCCTTTGTCTGCCTGTTTAGCCTTCAAGGACATGCAATTTTTGTATTCCGAATTATGGATTCCCGTCTTGTCTTTCGTTTCAGCCTGTGATATGAATGTGCACAAAAAGTGCAAGGAATCGGTCCCAAACTTGTGCGGATGCGATCATACCGAGCGACGAGGCAGGATTTACCTCAAGATCAGATGCTCCGGCAATAAACTCGTCTGCGAAGGTGAGTGAGACGGCTCACATTCCATGAAATTTACATATTGACTGGCTGAGAGTGACTCGAGGGTTCTGGAACTCCCCAGTTTCTCCTCAAGTCCAAACCATCAATATCTTTTGGGGCGGGGGGCGTTGAGTACCGACCAACCAACCTTGTTACGTACCTTGATATAACTTCCAATGGAGAGGTTGGAGTGGTCATTTCTCGATCGTCGACGGCTATGTCTTCCATTGTCAGATCTCTTATTTTGCTTTTGGTTCTCTAGAGATGACATTTTAATCTCGAGGGAGGTTCGCCAGGTCCCTGGTCTAATTATCCTTGGCTTAAGATAACCAGTCTGAAATGGCTCAGAGAAGACTTTGAGCGATGCTTAACTGGCAGCCCTGCTTTGGCTTGTGTCTGTGGAATAGGTTGACTTTTCCGTGCATAATCAAACTTGCAAAAGAGGAAAAGGTTATGCTGTATGTTGAGACACCTTTTGCCAGTCAACAGAGCTATTCAGTGCTTGCTACGGAAAATTCGTTGAAAACGAGTTTTACCCTGGAAGTAATTGTCGAGGTCCGGAATCTTCGGCATGATTTATGCCAAGAAGTACAAGTTAACATGTTTCAATTTAAGAGAGGGTATGGAAACCTCAAACAATGAAAAGATATATTTTGATTCTTGGTACAGACTTCTTTCTTTTCTGTCAAAAACCTGAAACAAACAAGCCATATCGTGCCTTTCTTATATTGTATTAAGAAACAAAGTTTCCCTTAACTTTTGTTGCGTCGACACTTGATAGTTTGGTTCCAAGAGTTTGAGCAGCACCTGATTCTTGACATCACTTGTCAGATAGGACCTGGAAGAGAACTTGAGTTGACGAAGGTAGTTGTTCAAAAATGGGAAATCAAGAATAAGCAGAATTGCCCTACTGCTAGATGGCACAAAATGACGAAAACCCACATTGTTTGGTCAAATAATTAAGACAGGCCACGTCTAGGTTCTATGTCCTTTGGAAAGTTTCTTTCTTTCACTTATCCTTGTCCCCATTGTTGGTCATTTATTTCTGGGCACTTGTTTTCTCAGAGTTGGAAGGAAGCACCAGTGCCGGAAATCCACTTATTGGAACTGAGAGCACTCGAAAATTGAAGGGCAAAAGGCGAGTACGTTGTTTCTTCTTGAAATTGATTAGACCAGCTTTTTAATTATGGTTAGNTAAGAGAGGGTATGGAAACCTCAAACAATGAAAAGATATATTTTGATTCTTGGTACAGACTTCTTTCTTTTCTGTCAAAAACCTGAAACAAACAACCCATTGTTGGTCATTTATTTCTGGGCACTTGTTTTCTCAGAGTTGGAAGGAAGCACGAGTGCCGGAAATCCACTTATTGGAACTGAGAGCACACGAAAATTGAAGGGCAAAAGGCGAGTACGTTGTTTCTTCTTGAAATTGATTAGACCAGCTTTTTAATTATGGTTAGCTTCAGAGCTCGAGTTCCATTTCCTGAAGTGCTGAGGTAATGCGACCTTTTCCCTGGATGACTCTCGTTCCACTTCTCGGAGCTTGGATTCTAATCTGAAATGGAGCAGGGTCGTTCTCTCGAAACCACTTGAATTGTTGTTGTACCACCACATTTGTTGATTTGAAACCGTCTTCAAATGGTAAATGAGATGCTTGAACGCGGATGGGGGCCATTGAAAGAGGTGAAAATGCATTTCGACTTGTAAGGAATTGAACCGTAATTCGTTTGTTCCACACCCTTTGGGTCTTATTTCCGCCTGGGCTGTTGTCTAAGAGAGAACAAGAATGGTTGGCTTGCGGTACTTTCTGGTTGGAATGCGCCCTCATCGTTTCAATCCCTTTGATCTTTAACCATATGTTTGGAATGTTGGACAACATGGGAACCGGTCCAATCCTGCTCGGATCCATTAATCTCGAAATCCTTTGTTGATCGGACATCACAGTAATATAGAAAACGATAGCGATAATGGCAGGAAAGTTTTTTGGGTATAAAGCTAGATTTATGAGGTCCAAGGTTAGGCGAAATTCCAGACCCAAAAGGAAAACTCTCTGCGTGATCTCGAAACAATCAGTTGCCGTTTTCTGAGAGGTGGATTCTTGACATTAGCTTTGGGGATTATGTCCTCTAAAAAGGGCAATTTCCGAAGCAATATGTTACTAGCAATCAGGACTATTATATCTACCAAAGAGCGATCAGAGCTCTGAAAAAGGCCAAACCAGTCGAGATAACCTTTTCCGTCCCTCAAGAGCAAGATTGCGTGCCATCTAATCAACCAGATTAATGTACAATAGAATGGTTTTACTTATTGGAAATGCTCTTTATTGTATTGCATCCACAATGTCACCGAGCCTAGGAATCTAATCTAAGCACCAGGCAAGGGATTTTCTTGCTAGTCTCACCACTTTTAGTCAAAGGTCCTATGATGTATCAAGACCCTGCAATGGGAATCCCAGAAAAAGACATCTTGCCTCGGCTATCACTGTCATATTTAAGACATCCTTGTGATTTTGCTTCCATTTTGAAAAGAACTCGCTGTGTTCACACATTTTGAACCTCATTTTTCCCCCAGTCGGCTTCTCATCGTCAGCTTTTTCCCCTTCTCTCCAAATATCTCGTCAGCGTTGACAGGATTAATGCCTCTTATTGTGGCTTCAACGAATGATGATAACTTGATAAGTCAGCATTATGAGGTAGAAATAACCCGGACAAGAAAATAGATGAGGCGTTTGTGTGTCAAGTTCTTTCTTGTCGAAACAGTCCCACTTGTACGTAGGCGTGGATGCGATCTCATTCAGTGGCAATGTCTAATGCAATGTTTGGGCTGGCCATTTATTTGTCCAGGAGATTCTGCCTAAACATTTGAGTTGAAATGTCAGTGGCAGAAGACGAAACGCTACTACTGGGCTATGTCTGTATGCCAGATTTATTTATTTAGACATTCCATCCCTTATTCTGGGTCTGTTTCGGGATTTCAGTGGTGGAAGCTAAGAACCTGATTCCCATGGATCCCAATGGTTTGAGTGATCCATACGTGAAAATCAAGCTCTTGCCCGATTTGGGTGAGAACCTCAAGAAGAAGACGAAGACCATCAAGGCCAATCTCAATCCTGTGTGGAACGAGACGCTCGCCATGTGAGTACAAATATTCGATGAGGCAAGAGTACTTAATATCTGCTACATAGTCAAGTCATTGATTTCTCAACGGAGAGGCCAATCCAATCATGTTCCACATGTTTGCCAAGGAGTATGTGTTCGTACCACTAACGAATGGATGAGAGGGTTTGCCTCTCCCGGCTCATGGCACATTCCGAGTCGTTTGATGGATGCCTACCTCGACTTGATGGAAGACATGATGTGCTTCCTCAGGGTCCACAACATGTAGACCCATAGTAAATTTGGAACAACCAAGCCAAGAAGGCACGCACTCCATCAATTTCAGGGGTCCTAAATTTGATGCATAAACACATGACATCCCCTTCAAATTTGTAGCGAGTGCTCTGAATGTACGTAATATGACAAATATTAGTTCTTCAGGCAAGTCGAGCTCTTCATTCCTTTGATCTTCAAAGACAATCCAATTACTCTTCGTGTTCCTAGCTTTAGAAGAATCAGACTCTTGACAAAGGAAATATTTGTTCTCGTCCCTCTTAACTATTACCTCTTCCTCTCATATTGTTAATAGGGTACAGGTGTAGACTAGCCGTAGTCACCTCTTTGTTGGTAGACTCGTGTGCGTTGTTCCATTCATTCATAGTCATTCATTCACGTGTGATAGCCTTTAGCATAATTGGATGACTTTTTCTTTGCTATTTCTTGACATGAAGAGACCTGAAACCAGATGATAAAGATCGCAGATTGCTGGTCGAGGTCTGGGATTGGGATCGGACTTCTCGGAACGACTTCATGGGGTCCATGTCCTTTGGAATATCGGAGATTATCAAAAATCCTCAAGATGGATGGTTCAAATTGCTCACTGAAGAGGAAGGCGAGTTCTACAACGTACCTGTGCCAGCTGAGGGAGAAGATCTAACAGCCAACTTGAAAAAACTCAGGGTGAGTTGGGCCGTTGCCAATCCCTTCAGACACGATTTCCCCGAGACACAGGTTTTTAGAACCTAACCTTGTCCTGCCCCCTTTTCGCCCACACATTGGTGTCCTGATTTGTCCTGAGCCCGTACTGCTGTACCGTACATCCGCCTTCGTACCCTTCCATCCGCCTTTTGATAAACAGTGTTTGGAACCAATTTGTTCTGCTCTCCTTTTCTTAGGGCACTGAAGACGATATATACACTGTAAGACATCTCTTTCCCTTAAGAGGGACCTCACTATGTATGGACGGTTGATCGAATCCTTTCTGTAACATTATAGCAATATCAGCTCGTATGCAAAATACAAAACCGTCCAGAAATATTGAGGTCCCTTGTGCTATCAACACACGTGCTTCGTGCAACTTTCGTTCGTTGGATTTGCTCGTTAGATTCTTGATTACTTGTCTTGTTCCAGCTTTAAAATAAGTTTGTACCGTCTAGCTCCTTGCTTATTTGAACATCTTTCCACTTGGCAGGGATGTTTAAGTAAAGCAATTTTTCTTTTCATTTCACTGTCTTTCTTCTCTAAGTACGAAATAGGTGATCATTCTTGGAAAGTTTGCGGAATATTAAATTTAAAACTTTTTCTCACGGCAAATTCTGATAATGCTAGTAGATCGTTTGTTTATTCAGCGAGGAGGTGGAGAACCCCTCTTATTCTCGACCTCTCTCCTCATCTGGCGGAATGACTTCACCACTTTGTGGCATATCAAAGCCAATTTACTTGCACTAATGCGCCATTGAAGTAGTCTGCTAGTGTTGTGCCAGAAACAATTTAATCTCATCAGTTGTTAAAAGTGATGAATTAGTGGGAAATGACAAAGATGAACCACAATTTTGACGCACCTTGCTTGCGGCGGGTCTGACGTCAATCCTCTTATCACTTCCAACGAAGTTGGGTTGGATGCCATGTTTTTCTTCATCCTTCTTCCTTCCACTCCAAGATTAATCTGTCCTCACTTGGTTCTCTAGATTGTACACTACAGTATACCAGCTAGCAGTATGTTGCGTAGCCAGTCTGTTGTCTAGTTATTGAGCCTGGTTTTAACGCTTGTCTGACTTACGTTTTCTCTTTCTCTTCCCCTTCATCCTCCTCATCCTCCTCATTCTTCTCGTGGTGGTCCCTCTGCTCCTTACAACAATCACTAAACTTGGTGCTTTCGCGACGATGTTCCATTAAATCAACAGCGCCACTCGGAGAGCAAACCCGGCGGACTGATCAAGCACGATCCCCTGGTACCCCATAACATGAAGGGCAAGGACTTGATTCGGGCCACGGACTTCAATTTCCTGATGGTTCTCGGCAAAGGATCCTTTGGAAAGGTGGGTGTGTCTGGATGGAGGGATAGATAGATGGATGGATAGATAGATAGATGGATGAATGGATAATATAAGCCAGGCCAGGATGGTCATCGTTCCTCTCCTTCATCGCCAACTTTCCCGATTGAATCCAGAGAGAAAGAGAACCTCGAGATTGACGTGGGAACCAGCTAATTTGTGATGGGCTTCTTTCTCCTTTTTGCTCCTTGTGGAACTGAGTTGTGAAGACAGAAGGAGGAAGGGCGTGATTGGAGCATCGCACAAATTCCAATCTCTGCTTTTAATGAAGATGTATTTTGATGTTAAGATGGGAAGAGATGAGGAAAGTTTGAACCCTTTTACTTTCTGGGCAGCGAAGAACAAGGATTAATCACTAGTTATAACAAGAGCTTGAGGCTTCATTCTCTAATATGTATGATAAGAAAGGCACATCACTAGAGAACTTGGTTGGATATACGCACTGTGCTAGTGGAAACATTTGCTACTTGGTCAAACAGCATAGAGCTTTTTGATGTCTCTATCATTAACCATGAATGTTTCAGCCTGAAGGGAACCCCATTGTTGCAACAATTTCCGTTGATTAATGATGGCCCCCCAAGTACGAGAAAGTTTCAGAAAGAACCAAAGCACAATATCTTCTACGGCATATTGTGTCATGTATTTAATGAATGCAACATTGAGGGCAGGGTATGAGAAACTGAATGCATTGTGATTGCTCAGAAACCCCGTACGAGGGCATCTCATTCTCATCAAGTCAATATCAAGTATATTTTTCCATAGAGAGAATAGCTTATTTACCCGGCAGTATATTCGTACTGAAAACTCATATCCTACTCAGATTAGGCGTGTTTGAAGAAATACTATTTTTTGCCCCCAAAGACTTTGTTCGAGTCAAAAAAGCTGACCGATTACAAGGATCAGGTAGTGAAAACAGAGGATTATAAGTCTATGAAAGAACATTGGGTTTCGAGCAAATCTCTTATAGAAACGAATGTCTCAGACCCAAGTTAGAGTGGAATGGTTTGGAAACCCGAGGAGCCATTGTATTCTCGTAGTTTTGCAGAGTAAGGGGAAAATTAGCATTTTGCTAGACATTCACACTTCAGCCTAGTCTACAGGAGGTAACTCGATTTGCCCTTGTCCTTCAAAGAGCGTTTTAGATGGACCCTAAGTACTAGAGAGAGACGCACTCTAGGGAAAAGGCAAATGGCCCACTCAACTCACTCACTTACTTATTTGTAAAATACTGTGAAGTCAGCATTTGTGTGAGAGGTATGATTCAGGTCTTGATGCTATTCCATAGGTGATGCTGGCCGAGCGAAAGGGCACCGATGAATTGTACGCCATCAAGATCCTCAAGAAAGATATCATTATCCAGGACGATGACGTGGAATGCACCATGGTGGAAAAGAGGGTCTTGGCCCTGGCCCAAAAACCGCCATTCCTTGTCCAAATGCATTCCTGCTTCCAGACCATGGTAAGGCTGAACCCTAAACAGGGATTCCAACAGTTCTACACGTGGTAGGCTAAGGAAACAACCTATGACAAGACCACATGAAATCAGTCAATCGAACAATGGTGCACTATCGGAAAAATTCTTCAACATTGAAAAATGCCCCACTCCTCGCAAGTCTCGTGTAAAAGAACTCTGGGGTCTTTTCAAACATGGAATGTGAATAGCGATATCATGGAGTCGTTCCAAGGCCGTGGTCACTTAGTTTGGGTTAGGTTGGGCTGAAAAATTGTCGAAGGGCAAAAGTTTGTTTTGGAAAAGTAAAACAAAAAAAATATTTTGTCTACCACAATGTCTGGTATGACGTTAATGGTGGTTTAGGACTCTGGAATGGAAAAGTCCTCGTGGCTTTCGTTGTTGAAAGTTTTGAGGTTCAAAGCCGAAAAAGACTTCTCGTTTGTCCAACAAACAACTGATAAACTAAGGGTGACCAAAATTATGCAGATCCCAACAAATGCTGTTACTGTCGAAAGAGTAAAGCCAGTTTTCAAAGTGTCAAGAGTTTGTTAGAAAAGTTAGTTCATCTGTCAGAAATGAATTCAAAATGCTCATGCTTATCTTGTACCATTCATTCAAAGGCCTTGCAACCCTCGAAAGAAACCATGAGTTGTGTTCTAGATTGTTGGTGATGCCCAAATTCTCTCAAGAATATCTGGTTTGTATGCGTTGGAGCAATCAATATCGTGCAGAAGTCAATTACCCAATGGAACGTGATGAATTGTCTAAGAATGTGAAAAATGATTGCTCCAAAGATCTAGAGTATGTGTGCTTCCGGCTTTTTTTGAAGACTGTAGGCAATACGGCCATTGTCCAATGGGCCTAGAAGATTAATTGTTCTTCTACTGGATGCAACTTGGAACTTTCCTTGCCCTACGTCAGATTGCTGACAACAGCGTTTCCTCATTTCCCCCACTAATGGCTTCTTGGGTGGTGGGAATGACATGGGAACCAATATCGGTCTTATCACTAACACCAGGTTCTTTAAGAGTCAATCGACCCACGTCTGAGGCCTTTTTGTCGTGTCTTGTGAGGTTTCAAGTCGAAGGCAAATCAGGCAGTGCGTCCTGTTAAATTGAAAGAAAATCAAAGAGTCAATAAGTAAGCGCACAATGATGAGGCTTAGGAGTTATCTTATGTCATTCAGTTTCGCTGGGACTGACCTGAAAAGAAGAATTCTTGATATACAAAACGATTAGCACTGATAGGTTTACTCTTCCATTAGCCCAAAGGTTCTGGCCCAGCACAACTAATTTGATGAATTAACACCAGGATGTGACCTTGATGACGGCCTTGAAGGCCTTGAAAGGCTCGACATGTTGTCTTTGAGGCCGGATTTGAATGGAAAGGAGGCTGAGAAGGTTTCCTTTTAGGCTTTTTCTTCCATGCACCATTCTCGGCTGACGGTAAAATGGGGACCTTTGCAAAATTATAGTTCACATCCTCTTTGGGGAATGAGTTTATTGTGTGAAACACATAATGGAAAAGCCATTCAGGATCGGCAAAGGATGCTGAAACACTTCCAAGGCCATATTTTTAAAGGCGTCTGACTTTCCGGTCTGTCTATTGGGATATTGTGCGTCAGAAGAATGGAAAATGAAAATGTATTCGTGCTTCGTTCCAGGACCGACTCTACTTCGTCATGGAGTTTGTCAATGGCGGCGATCTCATGTATCAAATTCAACATTTTGGAAAATTCAAGGAACCCGTTGCTGTGTGAGTATATTCATTCAAATATCTACTCTCATCTCCGGGGATCAGAAAATTGAACTTGGCTTAATTTGTTTTTTCTCAAAGTTTGACCATCATTGGAAAACATGATCCAACTTTTCTTGCGGTCAAAAACATGGTTATTTCATAACAAAAATGTTTAGGGACCACCATCTCGTGGAATATTGAGGTGCAAAACTGCACTCAATATCCAAGTTTGGGCAGGAATTCCGGGAGATCCCATCCATTAGCTATTAGCCGTTTTGGCATCCAATGCATCCTCTGGAATGGCCCTATTAAAGGTTGTTCCGTGGCATCAAGATAAGATGTTTGGATGTGCCTCAGGATTGGATCTGGTGGGGCTATGCACATTGTAGATTTAGTGAAATGAATGAATGCGCTATTGTTCCCCGAATTTCTCCCAGATAACCCATTCATCTTGTACACCATTCGCCTCGAAATTGGAGTGGGAAGCAATTTCCACAATCCTATTTCCGACCAATTCGACGTACCCGTAGACACAAGCTCAGACACGAATGCGTACTGTACATGTACAAATCTAATCTTCTTCTCTCGTGTTGGAAACGAGGCAAACTGTCATTAAAATTGCTCCCGATTGCTCTCATGTACAGTTTAGCAATAGAGACCCATTGTGATCTGCTCACGAATTGGAGAGGCCATAAATTCCATCTGGATTGGATCCAAGAAAAACATAATTTCCTCTCTCAAGGAACTCACCCCTCTTATCAACGGCTCACCTGTCAAATGACGATATCCGTTTTATTATCCGTGAACCCACGATTATTATTTGATCTCCTCTGGTCTAGGTTTTATGCGGCGGAAATTGCCATCGGGCTGTTTTATCTGCATAGTCATGGCGTGATCTACCGAGACCTGAAGCTGGATAATGTCTTACTCGACCAGGATGGTCACATTAAGATTGCCGACTTCGGCATGTGCAAGGAAAAGATCTTGGGCGACTTAGTTACCAAGACCTTCTGTGGGACGCCGGATTATATTGCCCCTGAGGTAAGTGTGTTCTTTGTTTGCATAGGCCATTTCAAGAGGGGGGAAAAAATCTTTTTCATATGTATACTCAGCCACTTGGGTGATAATAAGGCTTCATGATATAACGTTACAGAGGCGTATGACGAAAGCTATTTTTTGTCTTTTCTTGAAAATCTCTCAAAGTTCGTCAAGCTGTGGGATCGTTTGTCTTTGGCTTGACAAGCAAATAATGGGAAGTCTGCCATAGGAAAAGTCATTTTGAGCGGGTCGTGGGCGTACCTCGATGGAGTTAATTCACCATTTCATCCTTTTTTTTCTCTCAACCCTAGATCATCCATTATCAACCTTACAACAAATCCGTTGATTGGTGGGCTTTTGGTGTGCTACTCTACGAGATGCTAGTGGGCCAACCTCCCTTCGATGGAGAGGATGAGGAAGAACTCTTTGCAGCTATCACCGATCACAACGTGTCCTATCCCAAAGCTCTGTCCAGAGAGGCCAGGGAGCTTTGCAAGGCTGTAAGAAGCAAAGAAGCAACTCTACTCATCTAAACCCAATAGTTCATTTCTTTTGTGGACATGGATTTTTGATCAATGTATTGGCTTATTTGACTTTCAGTTGTTGACCAAAAACCCGTCAAAGCGTTTGGGCTGTGGAGTCAAGGGCGAAGAGGATATCCGGGGCAATCAATTCTTCCGACGGATCGATTGGGAAAAGATCGAGAACCGAGAAGTCCAGCCACCTTTCAAACCTAAGATTGTGAGTTGTTCTTTCTTTCGGGGGACGTGACGCGTTTCTTCTAATCTCTTGGACCACAATGATTACCGTTACAATTCACCCAACCCATTTATCCCTCACCATCCCGATTGCTTGCTTGGTCTAGCTTTGACTTAGTCCTAGTTGAATTTGTACTTTGATGTACCGCTAAGCTCTATGTAGATTCGGGAGAAAGCGAGAGAATGGCATGGGGATTGCGGTACGCTCCAATAAGTTTGCCGCAGTGATCAGATCATGATATCAATATCAAAGATATTGGAGACATTTCCTCTTCTCTTTGGGTCTTTTTCCCATCCCAACTTGGTGACCTTCCCTACTCAAAAATGCCTCCAACTCCTTTCTCTTTAACTTATGAGGAGGCCTATTGTATAAATTAGTTTGGTTGAAATGCTTGAAATGTAGCTCTGAAGATCTGGATCCCTTTCGTTCTCATAATCTTCTATCTTCGTACATGCTTCGATAGCGTTTGATGAGTTTCTTTTTTTTTTGTTCGCTTATGTTCGTTCCTGTTTGGCCTTCTCAGACGGATCCTCGGAAGGCCGAGAATTTCGATATGCAATTTCGCAAACAGGACCCATGCCTGACTCCATTGGACAAGGATGCTGAGTTCATCATTGCCAATCTTCGCGGAGATGAATTCAAGGGTTTCTCAATGATCAATCCGATGTTCATAACTACCTCTGATCAATACGATCATCCAATCACCACACCAACCATCTAGCTAAACAATAACACCAACCACTCCACCTTGCACCACCTTTTAGTACGTTTTTTGCGTTTCTAGTGAGTGTGCTGTGTTCGATTTTTTATTATTTTTGTTTAAATTTTGAATTGTTCTGTGCATTTCAAAACCCTAATCATTTTTGTTTCATATTTCAGCGTCATCGGAAAGATGTGAGCAACTTTGATAAACAGTTCACCTCCGAGAAGACCGATCTCACTCCCACGGACAAGCTATTCATGATGAATTTGGACCAGAACGAGTTCGCTGGGTTCTCGTTCCTCAACCCGGAGTTCGTGCAGCATGTTTAGGAAGATAGATGACTTGGCATTCCAAATTTTGTCAGTCGTCTCCATTTAGACCTTCGTTGAAACTCTTCTCTGCATCTACTTCCATACGCTCACCCAGGCCTCCTAATTAAGGCATTTAAAAGAGATACTCCCTCAATGAAAGAAAGATTTGGGTTGAAAGGAGAGGTTGGGTGAAAAAGCAAGAGAGGTTTGCCTATTAGTTCATTCATGGACTGATTCTTATTCCGCCTCCTTAGCCTAACTCCATGGAACCATCCAATTTTCATAGCTCTAGACTCTGGTTCAGTTCTTGGTTATGCGTTCTACCATTTAAGTCACCATCCATCCTCGATATAAACATATGTAATGCACCCTTTAGTCTAACGTACCCGTCAAGACACGTGACATCTTCCACATTTTACTATGACGTCATTCGGAGGCAACCACATGCAGCATTTCAGGTTGAACTCTTCACTCGTGCCAAAACAAGATCAGATTTCTTCCTTTTTCCTCCCCATATCTACCTTTTTACTGATACTTTTATGGTTCTTGTATGGTACTAAAGCATAATATTTAGTTATGCTCTATATCTATTCTACAGTACGGTAGCCGAAACAACCTCGACCCATCATTCAGTCCTCTTCCAGTTACAGGACGATTTCAGCAAAAAAACATTTCATCCCGTTTTCCAATAGCTCTTGGTGTCCATTTAAGACGAGAAATTGCATTTTAGCTCGACCTCCTCCCTCAACCAAAGAAAGTATGATGATGCAACAACTATGTAATTTGATGCTTTTCCCAGAGAAGACATTGTATGATTCATCCTCCTTTTCCTCCTGCTCCTCCTGAAAAAGGCATGAAATAGTATTCACCTCCCCGCCTGAAATATGTCATTACCATCTTCAACACTAATATAGTTATTATCAACATCAGTATGCTAAGAACAGACATTCATATTATGAGAAAGAAAACAGAAATAAATTATTTAAGTACGCCACGGGTCTCTTGTTCTTCTTGTGTGCAGAGTCGTTGGAATGCTCAAGTTGAAATAGGTTTTTGTTTGAATTGGTATTCGACCCGGTCAAAAAAACCTTCATTACAACCAAAATAGTGACTGGAAACCGTGGTAGTTGGTGTTTTATGTTTGCTTTCACAGAAATGATTCACGTACAAACTGAAAACGGAATATCTAGTACTGATTATTTGCTAGCAATGAAACGTGATTCATGAAATTATTTGCTCAACATGTCTAGCCAATCTACCAATTTTTGTTTACTCTTTGGTCGTGCAAGAATTCGTACATGATCTCCTAGATTGGAGGAAAGTAGACGCTTTTTCAAAGAATTCAAATAAATCAACTGGAATTTTGTATCTTCATCTCTTTGGAGTAATGATGGTAAAAATCGGCTGTGATGGCATTTCTGCCACTCTCTGCCACCATATTCTGCCCCCTTATTCGAAAATGGCTTTTTTATGACTTCTTATCCCTGCTTTAGCGGGCTCAATTTGATCTCATATTGTACATATTCAGTGCGTCGTTTTCTTTTCAATTGAGCTACTTTGTGAAGGAAATAACCAGCGAGGATTTATTACATCGTGGCCTCATGGCTGTATTAAAGAAATAACAAATCACAAAATTACAATGATTCGTTTGTTCTTTCGACGGATGAGCTCTAGTTCAGATAATATAGGAATTTAAAGCTAAATAAGATATGTACCTCTTTCATATCGAACTACTGTACTGGAGATCTTATTCCCAATAGCGGTATAAAAGTTGGCGAATGAAACACCGTCAAAATGGTGTACTTGTAAGGACCCAAAAATCTCCCTAAAATATTTAATTCACTTGTTCCTTTTACTGCCCCTTACATAGCTTTTTCTGTTTCGTTTATCTTGTAGCAAATGAATGGAACGAGTTTGAAGCTTTTGGGCAGTGTTCCCAGAAATTGCCGAATGCCAAAAATGAATGTCTAACACAGGAAAGGGAATTTTGTTTCAATTTGGTCAGAATAGAAAAGACCAGAGCTAAAATTTGAGCTTGCTTTTAGCGACCATGAAGGTCTTCGTGGCTTTAAATGTATTTCTAATGCTTCAAGGGTTACATCCTCCCAATCTAATTTCGGAGAGTAGCTGTCAAATAGTTTTGTTGGTTGGCAGAAAATCTTCATTTGGCTGAAGCTATGATTAAACCAAATTTCACCACAGCTTTCCACACTTCTATGACTTATTAATGCGTAAATTACTAAAAGGGGAAACTTTAAAAGCCTTTTAAGTTCTGCTAATTCTCTTTTTCATTATGACTTGTCATGTTATTGATTATTGCATACCTTCAGCTATTATCAATTAACACCTTCTGCAATGCTCCTTTCCTTTTTGCAAATATTTGCCCTTGGGGTTGCATTTCACGTAACTGCATTCAACAAGTGTTGGCACATAATGCCCATTTTATCAGCCAGATGAGTTGAAGTATGGCCTTAATGAGATAATGGTTCTGAAATATTACGCAATCAGATTTTAGGGAAATAATTGTTATAAGGTGTTTTTTTTATCACATATATCAGGCCTCGATTAGAGTCCTGCTCTCAGATTTGGAATTCCTGCTTGAAAACAGACATTCTCCTCATTGAATCGGTCCAGAGAAGGTTTACGAAATTTCTCTGTCCAAATCTAACCCACTCCAATCAACTACGGCACCTTGAAATGGTTAGCCTGGATAGCCGACGGCACCGCTTTGATGCGACTCTAATGTGGAAGATTTTAAATGGTGAGATCATCATTGAAAAGAAAACGATGCCCCGATTTCTCGATCATCTGAGGGATGATGGAGCCGACAAAACAAGAAGAGCTGAGGTCCTATACCTCAAACAGCCACCTTTTCGGACTCGAGCTAGAGAAAGTTCTTTCTTTATTCGGAGTATTCCAATGTGGAACTCTCTCTCTTATGTTTTACGAACTAGTCGGAAACTGCTAGATTTGCGGGATTTGGTGCCTCAAGAGATAGCAGATGACACTTCTTCTTCTTTCATACATCATTTTACAATACTTATACATATCATACCCATGGTGATTTGAGTGGTACCCACAATGAACAACAATAAAAATAAAAATAAGAAACGCTTTACTTTTTGACGAGGAATGGCTGGATAATTACTCGTACTTACTCACTTTGAGGAACAAATAAAGCCCTCGCAAAGGGTAATCGAGAATTTCCAGGGTGTCAAAAAGAAATATTTTATATTTCATTGCTTCTCATTCGTTAGATGAAAAGCAAATAAGATGATAATATAACGTGAATCTATCTTTGAACTTGTATTCGAACAATAGCTAATCTTCCGTTTTGAATTTTGTTACAATGTGCTTTGAAACCGTGAACCAATGATACGTCCATACACGTATCTAGACAGGCTCAAGCGAGCTCGAAAATTAAAGGTATTGTTTGTCGTTCTAAATGAAAGCCCCGCTTCATGTCTGTTACACTGGAAACTATTGGTTGAAGTATCGAAATGTCATTCTGAGCCTTTTTTTTAGCCAGATCGCACTCCGTGTGGGATGGAGATTGACTTTGAACATATTTACTTACGTGATTCGCAAAAGAAAGTTCCAAAGTCAGGGGGCCAGTAGGTTGATGGTTTGATTGACAGGTGCGGTAGAAACCGAACACCTTGCTGCCGAACAACCAAAATAGATTCAAGATATGGTTAAAACAATGCCTGAAGTGGCTTAGTTGACGTGACCTTTATGTACCAACATAGACCTGTAATGAACACGTAGCTGATTGTGCTAGGCAACAAGTAGGATCATATCAGAATGGCCACTTGAACGTCGGTGATCTGTTTCTATGTAAGCCAAACGTTAGAGTATCCATGAACACTCCTGTAATAAGTCTTGCAGATGTAATGTGAACATCTAACAAAGGACTTCATTGGCTTGAATGAGCATCGCTTTGTTCCCCAAATAATGTCGTCATTGATCGCCACAACGTTACTTTTCTTTACATTATTTTGGGGGAAATATTTTGAGTATCTGTAGCGGTGCTTGCTCGTGTACTGCTTGCTCTGTCATGTGATTCATTAGTTCTGTCATCCACTCACTTCAACCAGAATAAACCGGTTAAGAGGTGCTCCACACAATTGACCACTTCAATGGTGACCCCGACAATTCCCAACTAATCAGTTGGTGTTCGCCAAGGGTTTGGTATCTCTGGTTCGTCATGTTGGAAGATGGTTCCGCTTCGGCGGTGGTGAATGCCTTCACGGTCAAGCTTCCTGGTTTCTGGTCCGAAGAACCGGCGATGTGGTTCATGCAGGCGGAGTCACAGTTTACCTTGCGTTCAATCACCGTTGATGAGACGAAATTTCATCATGTGGTGGCAGCTCTGGACCAGGCGACGGCGAAGAGAGTGACGGACATTTTCCTCTCTCCCCCGGATGGACCAAAGTACGAGGAGCTCAAGAAGAGGCTTTTGTCAACGTTTTCTCTTACTTGTTATCAGAGGGCTCAGCGGCTGTTGCGAGTTTCGCCGCTGGGGGATCGTCGTCCCTCAGAATTGATGGACGAGATGCTGGCCTTGCTGGGACAACATGAGCCGTGTTTCCTATTCCGCACGATATTCATGGAGCACCTCTTAACCGGTTTATTCTGGTTGAAGTGAGTGGATGACATAACTAATGAATCACATGACAGAGCAAGCAGTACACGAGCAAGCACCGCTACATATCGACCTTACAAAAAAGCCACTATTTTTAAATATAATCAGTATTCTTGTCATGAATCAGCAACCACTAAAGATAAAGGAGTGCTCTTATTCATCATTTTTTACATAAATACCCGAGAATCCGTCTTTTCATGCAAAAAATTCTCCAGATATTTTATGCAACCTTTTCTGATGAGGAAGAAGATTTATAAGTTCGATTAATTTTAGCCCTCATTAACAGCCCTAGTTTCACATTGAATAGCGGAACTCTATAACGGAAACCTGGCGTCGGCCAGGGGTCTTAGATGAAGAACTAACCATAGTTAGTTTCAACTTAGTTCGTTGTGATAGGATACGCCACTGCGAACGATCTTGTCGGCAAATCGGCTTGCTCTTGGTCATAGCCACTCTAAGCCACTTTTCGAATTATAGTAATTGAATAAGAAACGTAGATCACTTCGATTAACGATAGGTCAATTTTATATTATTTACATGCAAAGTCGCTCGTTTCAAAGTTATGTTGCCAAAAGCTTATGTAGCTGACCAAGAACAGGCCGAAAATTCAAATTTTATGTAGTGTTTACTACATAACTTTGAACATGTCTCCTGAGTTCCCTAAGCATAGGTTTGGGCTCAAACTTGGCTGAGACTTCATCTATACAACAAGATCTTGTGGTCGTATCAAGTGCTTATTTGGAATAAGATGAGCAGTTTAGGAGATAGGATATTTTTGCTTCCGTTTGTAGTCCATGTCTCTAGAAGTCCGTGGATACGCCCTGATAATCCCACATTCCCACATGGGGGTGTATGCCTATATGTTAGCAATGATTTGCAAATTAGTCGTGTACAAATGTCGAATGGAGAAGTAGATGTCTTAATTTGTCATATCCGAAGGCTAGATCTGTCTATTGTAACAATGTAAAGGCCCCCTTCTTGTTCAGCAAGCTCTTTTACGTCAGCTCTCCAATTCATTGGAAATGAGTTGGATAAGGAAGTGTGCCCGAGAGTTTTCATTGTAGGGGACTTTCATTTTCCGTCTAGCGTTGTAGAGTGGGAGGTTAGTCCTGATGGGTATATTCCCATTTCGAAATCGACATCTCAGTCGTTCGAAAAGCTGGAGGAGTTTGCGATCTTGCGCAACTTCTCCCAACATGTTGGTGTAACCACTAGAGGGAATAGCGTTCTCGACTTGGTCTTTTCCAATGACCCTGATCAGATCCAGTATGTCCATGTGACACCTAGTAATCTGTCAGATCATCATGTTCTTGAGATAGGGTCGACCATAACTCAAAAGCCGGCGTGCTCTAGAGTGAAACCGGTCAAAAAGGTCGGTCTGGCTAAGTTCAAGTTCAAAGATGAACATTGGCCGTTTATTATATGTAGAAAGATTGGAAGAACTTGACCTGATTTCAATTCTGAAACAGGAATCGTCCATAGATGCAGTCATTGATAAACTAGTTTCAGTTTTTAAGGAAGTTTGCTCAAGTTTAGCAATCTCTGAATATGTTCCGCAAGGTGATACACGGCCAAAAATTCCAAAATATAGGAAGAATTTGTTCAAAAAGAGTTGCAAACTAGCAAAAAGGCCGAAGAGCACTTACAATCAAGTAATTGTGGGTAGTCTCCAAAACAGTAGTTCAGGGTAAGATTAAGGCCTCCATCGAAAATGACCAGTTACAAGCTGAGAGTAAGGTGGTTGTGGAGGTCAGGTCGAATCCGAAGGCTTTTTTTTATGCAAACTTATAGAGAATAATGAAACACTCTTTTAGGCCTGTTGAGCCATTAACAATGAAGAGACTATCTACGAGTAATATGCTCGGAGATCAGTTCTCCAGTGTGTTTTCAACCCGACTGAGTTCAGAAGCAACAGCTCATTGCTTTGAAGATGAGTCTGTTGAGATTGACAAGGTCAGTCAAGTTGAGCACTTAGATGATCTTGTAGTCACAGATCAAGATGCTTTAGAGGCCATCAGAGACTTGAGGCTTTCAAGTTCTCCTGGTACTGATGGCGTGACATCTCAGTTTCTGATGAGATGCTCACTGATTCTTGCTCCTGTTTTCTCGCACTTGATGCGTTGCATTTTGGATCAGGGCAAGTTTCCATCGTCACTAAAATCAGCTCACGTTGTTACAATTTTTAAAGGGGAAGATAAGTCGCTCCCCAGTAACAATAGGCAGATTTCTCTCACGTCGAATATTGCGAAGGTGTTTGAGAAGATCATGAAGTCCAAACTTGTTGAATTTCTTGAGGTCAATGAAGTCCTTCCTCCTAGCCAGCATGGGTTCCGAGCACATTTTAGTATGGTTACCCAACTGATTGAGTATTTAGAGCAGGTTATTGAGAGACTGGAGAGCCATGAATCAGTTCATGTAGTTTATCTCGACTTTGCCAAGGTCTTTGATAAAGTAGATCATGGCCTTTGTTGAATAGACTTCATGACATTGGGATCCAAGTTAAGGTTCTCAATTGGATAAGAAGCTTCATTCAGGATAGGAAGCAAATTGTTAAGGTCGAGGGATCCCTTAGTGACATACAAGATGTCAAGTCAGGTGTTCCCCAGGGCTCCATCTTAGGGCCCCTCCTTTTTTAATATTCGTTGACCGCTTCAAAGGCTTAGTATTACTGCCAGTCTCTCTTCTTATACTGACGATACAAAGTTAGTTTCTGGTAGAAATGGCCAAGATTCCAATAGCCTTGCAAAGGACTTAGATCGAATCTACTCTTGGGTTAACAAGAGTAATATGGCCCTGAACGGAATGAAATTCCGCTCAATGACGTTTGGGTCAACTACTTTAAATACTCCACTTGTAGATAATGGAGGAAAAGATATTGAGCAGGTCTCATCTATGAAAGATTTAGGTGTAGTCCTCGAAAATAATGGAACTTTCGATGAGCATATCCAGTTGAAGGTGGGTAAAGCTTTTCAAATGTGTGGTTGGATATATCGCACGTTTAAGTCCAGAGACAGCATCAAGATGCAACTCTGTACAAGTCAATTGTCCAGCCATATTTTGAATATGCTTCACCCATTGGGGTTCCAATGATTTCAGCAGGTTTGCAAAAGGTCGAGCAAGTCCAAAGATGTTGCAATGTAGCCTTTGAATTGCGAGAGGTTGCTAGTGCAAGAGCCCGTTTCCCTGAACCCATGTTGATCGTCGGCAATCAAAGCAAATCTGTTAAGATGGTAAATAACTTTGCCCTTTATGAGACATTTCATAATTTTTGAGCTCGTACTTAAGAGAGATATCGTCCGGTTAATATTAAGGGGGTTACGTTCCCAAGCTTCTACGCCCCCGGAACGATTCCTTGTTGCGGCAGAAGGTTGAAGGTAATTCCGAGGAGCTCAGCAAAGGACCTGTTAAATCTCTTGATCGCAAAAGCTGGGATTTCATCCAGGCCCCATGGCAAAGTGGAGTTGATGTTTCCTAGCCCAAAACCACTTCAATTGCGTTCATGGGTTGGATTTCTGTTTATCGAGATTTTATTCAAGAATTCCACGACAAAACGATTATTTAAAATCACCGCTGTATTCAGATCCTTCCTTTCAAGGCTTCCAAAACTATTTAGTGATATGGTAATAAGGCGTTGGCTCAACATCCCCTCCCTCATTTAAAAAGATTGACAGATGCAACATATAGGTTTGAACAAGTACGTACTGACAATTGAAATAATAGCTGATACTTTCGTGGCTTATCCGATTGACCCGTAGAAAGAACCAATTGAATTCTGCCTCGATCAAAATTCTCAACTCAGATAAGTTGCATCATAAGGCATTTGTCCCAAACAAAGATTCTTAGGCCTGATTGCCCTTCATAAACGCTGATGAGTGTTGATAAAACAAGAATACAAATCCCTCAGGTTGGTGCAAATAATCAATCTAAAATTGAATATCTGGAATTCAGTTTCTGCTTTCCCAAAAAGTTTGATTGGACAACTTAATTTGCATTCTGTATTTCTCAAAGAATGGAAGGCATGCCAAACCCCTAATTCATATATCTTTGAACCAACCCAGGCTTTAAAAAAGCTTAGAAAATCTGCTTCAACAGTTTTATTGAAGTATAGTTTTTCTCTTATTGGTAGTCTGCACTTCATAATGCAATGCATTTGGATGGTCAAGTTGATTTAAGGCCAAATTCTTGATGCTTCTGGTTTTCAGCATTCGCTTTTTGGAAACAAACTGAGTTCTAAAAAGCGATTTTCAGTTCGTTCAGAACATGTAGAGAAGCAAGATGGCCTACTTTAGTACAGTTGTTTAAGGTAAGGAAAAGTGACAATTAAAATTTTATTGGTTTTACTGGTGAACAGAAATTTTAATTGAAACCAAGAGATATGCGTTCGGTCCACTCTGTCAAATGCTTTGGCGAAATCCACAAAGCATCACACACTACCCTCTTATTGCTGACGTTTGAGTCCACAATTTCATAGAGGAGAGTAAGTGTCGTGGTGGTTGAGCGACTTCTCCGGAAACCAAATTGGAACTGGGGAAGAAGATCCCTATCCTCGGCCAATCCGGAGAAACAGGCAGCTAGGAGGGTAGACATCATCTTCAAGAAGAGTTTCTCCAAGGCGATGGTCCAATGGTTGTCTGGAATGTCCCTAGGCCCCATATGAATGAAGAAGATTGCTGACTCCATCCACTCTACTAGTGGGAAGAATAAAAAAAATGGAGGGGGAGGCTGAAGAGATCTTGGAGGAGTGGCTGGGCTTGGGTCCGGAGATGTGAAAGTTGGAAAAGAGACACCCCAGATGTTGATGGGGCTTTGCTCTTCATCTTCTTGAAGGTTTCATTAAAGGGCGGCAACAGTGGATGGTGTTCTCTTGCGCAGCCCTGGACGGCCTCCACTACTGTTTCCAATGTTGATGTAAATAGTTCTTGATAGTGGAGGAGAAATTCACTCACGGGCATCTCCGAGTTGATGGCGGGCTTTTTGGCACATTTGTACAAGCCCGCCATCCGGGACGGGGCTGATGAAGAGAGCAGGTTCTCCACTTCCAACCTTTGGTGGGCTGACTCGGCGCTCCGCAGAGACCTGTGATATGCAATTTTTGAAATCGCATATTGCTCCCAAGTCTCCGGCGTTTGCTTGTTTTGGCACTTCACAGTTTTTGGAGCATTTGACCCCTCAGCTCTCAATGGAGAGGCTAAACTACGGGGTCTGAGTCCTCTTCTCTTCCTTCACACTGACGAGGACTCTTTGAATACTTGTGAAGTGCCTTGGGCCACTGCAGCTGGATTGGTCACAATCCCGGTGCTGATGGATAGCTGCAGGGCCTCAAGTTGAACCGCGCACTTCTGTACATTGACCACGTACCTCCCATTTCAAGTCAGGCTCAGATGATGAAAATTTCTGAGCATCTTGAAGGTGTCTGAAATCGGGAGGTGATCAGACACGGCCAGTGGAAAGACAAAATTGGGAAAGGGAAGAGATGACTGGGAAGCAAGAGGAAGAGAGTTGGAGGGATAGAACCTCACGTCTTGTCAGTGGCCCCGCTCACTGGTTTAACGGTTGGTACAATCTTATCGGCTGAAAACCATTTAAAACAATATTCTTTTTGGACGGGTAAAATGACACGTCCGCTATTCGAAGCGGCAGCTAACAAAAAAATATGTCGAATTTTCCATTATCCTGACGAGTGACACCAAGGCCTTTGTTGCAAGAGAAAACTCCAATCTCAGGTCCCTCATTATCTCGCTAATATGGAGGGAAAGTCATTGAGCCATGGGGCTTGATCTGGAATTTGGATCCATTTAGTTTCATGTTATTCTCGTCCACCCATTTTATACATTATAAAGATCCTCTTGGAGAAGGGAGCAATCTTGGCCATTTCTAGCCACATTGAGCTTGATGTCATCAGCATAAGACAAGATCATGCAATTCTTTACCAGGTCAGGTAAAGATGAGATGCATGATAAAAAGAGTATCGGCTAGAATATTGCGACCTGTGGTATGCTTGAAGTGATGTTAACTGGGTCACTGTAGATATGGCCCACTTTGACCCTCTTTTTCCTATTAGCAAGGAACGATTTGATCCATTTCATGAGACTCTTGGGGATGTTCAGGTTATTGAGTCGTTGCAAAAGTAAGCCATGTTCTACCTTATAAGGGCCTTTGCAAAGTCCAGGTAGATGACGTCTATCATATCATGGCTTGCCATCACTGCTTGCACATGTTCCAAGTGTTCGATGAGTTGGGTAGTTGTACTCTTTTTAGACAAGAAACCATCATTTGGCATTTACCCCTTAGCAAATTTCAACCCTACAGGCTTGCGAGATCTGGACCATCTAAATGCCAGATTTGTTTCGATCCAAAAGCTGAATTTGAAAACTCAAAAATTTCCATTCTTAATTCCTCGTGTTTATTAAAACTTTCTTTTGAATTGTCCTTCGAATGTTGGTAATTTTGCACATGGACTGACGGTGGCATTATATTTTTGTCATTTTCAACTCCAAAATGGCGNTTTCTTTTGAATTGTCCTTCGAATGTTGGTAATTTTGCACATGGACTGACGGTGGCATTATATTTTTGTCATTTTCAACTCCAAAATGGCGTAGCTGTAGATGCATTTATAAACTCGTCGACAAGTGAAATGGTGTCCGTCTCTCATCGTGCTGTTGTCATTAAAAATCATATAATTACAGTGACCGTGTTTTCTCTCATTGGAAAGGACCTCTACCAGGATCGGAGATGGTGTTTCAACCATTACTGTGCCATTGGAACGTGCATGTGCTTCCCGATCTTCGTTTGAGTTGCGCTCAATTTCTCTTCAACCAACCCAGTCCATCACATCAACCAATTCGTTGGGTCCGCTCTTATGATCTCTGCCGAATCATCGAAGAATAACCTTGTAACTTTTTTGACATGAAGAAAGAAGACACCCTTTTGGAGACGTACAGTAATTCTAAGTAAAAGTCTTGTTTCTGAAACATCATTTGGTATTCCATTGGAATTGGCAATAAATTGTTTGTATTTTTGCGTTCAGTTGAAGAAAAACAAAGTTAATTGGTGATTAACACAGATACATATTGGTTATAGCGTTGGCCACTGTAATGGCGAACAATTACCATTAATAATAATAACCTTTATTGCGACTCTCGGTCATGTCAGATAGTAAAAAGTGTCAAACTGGATGCATAAATATCATCTACCAAAATCGATGCAAGAATAAAAGAATGCAGTGGTCAAAAGTGATAAAAAAGTTGACTAGAAAGTGATATCACAGCAAAGATGACTAGAGTTGGCTCAGTGCACATGAAAAAAGTGAAGGGGTGGGTTTCACAGACAGTACATTAACAGTTTGGTAGAGGTACGGGGTGATAATATTCGTTCTTGCAGTACACGGTAGAGTGGGTGGGTCAGATTGAACAGATCCGCTGTTGATGGTATTGGGCTGGGAGCCGGACAAAGGTGGGGGACCGCCAATAAGCCGAAGGGATGTCGGGCCAAGGACAACAAGGTTCTTGACCTGGAAGGAGAACTTGTGTCCGGGCATCACATCCGGAAAGATCGGGTTCCCAATACTGGTGGACATTCAGCTAGCCAGCCATCGGGGGAGGGGCTCGGTTTTGCATAGAAAATGCGTCAATGCATTGTCAGCAAATTGGGGTACGCACAGATATCTCTTGAGGAGCTTAGAGAAGGTGGCATCAGCGGATTTGAGGGCGGATTGGGCAAAGTTTGGGAGCCACAGGTGAAGGCCGTAGAGGAAAATTGGGGTAATGTACATCCGGAAGAGTTGAAGGACTATTGGAAGGGGAAGCTTCTTGGTTGGAAGTTTGTTGAGTATCCAATCCTGGCCCTGGCCTTAGTTATTGTGGATTTGAGGTGATTGGTGAATGAGAGTTGGGTGGAGAAGGTGAAACTGACATAGTTAAAATGCTTGAAGATCTCAACTGGACTATGGTTCATATGGAAGGAGGTGGGAGGCAGACGGCCTTTATGGAAAGCCATGACCTTCTTCTTGATTGTATTGACTTGTGGGTACACATTTTTGAAGCATATCATGAACAATTTGCATGTGGTGGGCAAAATTTGTCGCTTACGGTGAAAATTGCTGATATTGCCTTTGGCTTCCTCTCTCGTGAAGTACATCCTTATGTTCATGACTGTAGGCATATCAAACAGATCACAACACTTTGTGGAGTAAATCATCATTCAAATCATCATACATTGTACACCGTAAGCGAAACTTGAATTGTCCGTAGTAAGGCATAATCGGTGCCATTTTTTTCTTTTGCCAAACTTTGTGTTATTGGTTACCAGGGATGCCATCCATATATCATTACTGGGATAAAGAATGAACGTATTTTTGCTTATTCATTGTCAAAATTGTTTAACACGGCTCAATACAAAGCAGTTTTGTAGGTTACAAGGCACAATAAATTTCTAATGGCAAGGGATATCGTTTTCTTAACATGACTTCTTTTGATTGGTGCTCAACCCATACATAACTGGTATAATGTTGATCTAGATCTCGCAAGCCTGTAGGGTTGAAATTTGCTAAGGTGTAAATGCCAAATGGTT